>NW_004567111.1:48220421-48255089 GCF_000260355.1 Condylura cristata
AGTGCCTGCTTATATTTGGTTCTTCCTTTTGGCTTGTGGTTGTCCTGAAGTCAGGTAGGATTGACTACATTCCTCAGATTTTTCTCTGGGTGTCACTACTCATGATGACACTTGGAATTGCACTAAGTATGTAAAGACATTTCTTACATAGAAGATTTTGAAGAGTTTTAATGGAGGTTAAAGTAATTTGGGAACAAGAATAGGAAAATGGCTTAGACTTTTACTGGATTTAAGGTGTGAGGACATGGTGAGTGGCCTTATACCAGGTTTGCTTGGTTTGAATTTTCCACCCAAAACAAGGGAGTGCTTGTGGACTTTTTTTTATTGGTTTGTCTAGATGTGAATCAGGAGGAGAAACAGAAGGGATGAGCCTTGAGAACTGTTAGCAACCAGATGTCAACAATGGAGTCAGACTATAGTTTCTTCATTACACTTTTATTTAACCAGATGATGAAGACTTAAGTGGATATTACCTATAAATGTGTATGTGTATGTATGCACAAGTGTGTATATGCACGTGTATATATGAATGTAAATTCAACAAAGTATAGTGACAATTTTATGCTTTCACTTTGTGCTTGTCGAAGATAATGTGTTTCGGGATGGTTGCTCTGGGGCCATCAGTGGTGCTCCCCTGAACTAGCAGTGAAGACAGGAGTGGAAGAGTCTCGCTTTGAGACTCTTCTCCTCTGCTCCTCAATTTTCATGCTTTTCCTTTCTTTTTCTTCATTGGACTGGTGGGTTGAAGAGAATGATATTCCCTCTGTAGTGCTGGCAAGGAATTGAGCAGATTCTCTATGATGCAGGCAAATGGGAAAAGGAAGAGTCCTGGAGGCCTCAGTGGCTTATCCAGGCTTTTAATGAGCTCTTCACACCAGTTATAGTGAGGCAGCCAGGTGCAGGGCAGGCTTGGGTTCCCCCTTGAATCTTTTTTCTGGGCTGAATCTTTATTCTTTTTGGGCTCTCTGGCATTCTCTTGTGGTCTCTTCTTCAGTCAGCTTGCCTCTGCTGCCACGCCCCCAACACCTATCCCACCCCTGCCATGACAGGTGCGACCACTTATGCATGCCCAGGTGCCTGCTCAGGCATGCATTTAACACCATAGGTGTTGCTCATAGATGAGGGAGGGCACCTGATAATTTCCATTTACCCTATACCCTCATTCATCAAACATTATCAGCCTAGCAAATTTTGAAGTCTCCTCTCTGTTCTGTTTTCTCTTTCTCTTTTTTAAAAATATTTATTTATTTATGCGTACAGCACTAGGGTACAGACCAGCGATGCAGGGGCGATGAGAGGATTCACCAGAGACAGAGAGGGGAGCAGAACAGGCAGATGGATGAAGTACACTGCTGAGGGGAGCAGCAGGCGGGTCAGGAGAGGTCTGCTGCGCCATGTGGATCACGTCTGGGGCAGGGATTGAACTCATGCTGAAGTGGCTTTAGCTTCTTAGTGCTGTGCTTTAACCTGCTGTGCCACCAAGGAGGGCCCGTTTTCTCTTTTTGAAACTCACCCTAGATGGCATTGATCTTCTTCTCTGAGAAATTCAATTCAGTAACCGCTTTTTCAATCTACATACATATATTTATAACACCGTATGGGTGCATATGAATTTAGACAGTATTATGTTGTAGCTAGGTGTTTTTAAACCCCATGCTCTGTTTTTCAAAAGTTATGTGTAAATTTAACTTGTTACCTCTAACAGCTACATTAGCATTCAACATTTGATCTTATGCTTGTTGGATATTATAGATATCCATTCCCTTAGGGATATCATTAGGAACTTTCTTTAGTCTTTGCTCTTTCTGTGATGTCCTAGCTACAATCTGTTCTCAAACACCCACTAGAAAGCAAACATGTTTTCTTTTCCAAGAATCTCTCAGTGAATGTGTGTGTGCACTTGTGTGTTAGAGCTTAGTCCCTCTCCGCCTTTCTATTGCTTCTGTGGCATCTGTACAATGAGTTTAGCCCAGGTAGCCATCAACCTATACTTGTTTACTACGTTTTCGGATCTCAAAAGGCTTTCAAATATCTGCTTTCACTTGGTGCTCATAATCCAGTAATTAAAGTGTTATGATTAACTCCATTTTATTGCTAATATTAGTAGATCTTCATGAAAGGTAAGTTCCAGTAAAACATGTGCTAGACTTGGGAATAATTCTAACATCTCCTGACTTTTGGGCACTACTTTTGATCAGTCAAAATAAACTACCAATCAAATTTTGATAATGGGACTCAGCTTTTGGTAAATTTTAGTGATGGTCAGTAATACCCAGAACAAGTTCTAAAAGGAAATGTTAGAAATCATTATAATATGTATTTCCATTCTTAAACTTTCTGAATTTGACTCTGTATAAATACCTTACATATTATAGCACAACATAGTTTCTACCTATGATTTAATTATAACTATGTGGTAAAAGCTGCCACAGAATCATATCAGGATCCAAGCAACTCAACCAGATCTCAGGATGAAAGATTTAAACAGGAAACTCTAAATTATAGCATTTTTTCTGCATTTCGTATGATAATTCCTTAAGTTTGATCATGTGTATTAAGCTTACAATGCGAGGTTAGAAATCCAGAAACTTAAATTCCAGTGTTGCCTCCATCTGTAACTTGCTGAGAGAATTTATAAATTATTTCACTTCACAAAATAAAACATATGACATTAGAAAGTCAGCTTAGATGGTTTTAAAGATTCTCTCTGACAAAATTCTATAGTTGTTGTATGCTATTAATTTTTTTGTTATTTTATTATCTAGCTAATATACAATTTAAATGAGGTAACAACCCTCAAATAATCTTCTAAGTAATGGAACTTTAAAAAGTGATTTATATCTTTATCGTTGTTAGTACAACTCAAAGGTGTGAATTAGTCTCTATTGTTTTGAAGAATGGTTTTTATAAAATTTGGGCATTCCAGAGTATATCAATTAAAATATTACTACCCTACTACAATAGATTGTCTAGCGATTATATTTTACTTCTTCCTGGATCAAAGTGACAATTTGTGATGTTCAAAAAATGGCATACAGACTATACTTTCTTTCTTTCTTTTTTTTTTTAAAGATTTTATTTATTTGTTCATACGGAACTGGGGTACAGGCCAGAGGCTCATGGGCGGTGAGAGGCTTCACCAGAGACAGAGTGGGGAGCAGAACAGGCAGATCGACCAAGTACACTGCTAAAGGGAGCAGCGGGCAGCTCAGGAGAGGTCTGCCGTGCCATGTGGTCACCTCCGGGGCAGGCAGGCATCAAACTCACGGGGAAGTGGCTTTAGCTTCTCAGTGCTGTGCTTTAACCCGCTGCGCCACCAGGGAGGGCCCAGACTATACTTTCAAGGAAAGATTTTTAAAAACAGACAGTAAATATAATATCTACAGTTTCCCAATTCTCCGTATTGGAGAGGTTAAAAAAAAAAAGATTGATATTGATTTGTCATCTTAGATGAAATTTCTTGAACTAGCTTTATGACTCAGAATGATGTTTCCACTGAAACTGGAAGAAGGATTGTCTGTTCTTTTATACATTTCTGAGAGTTCTTTCACAAGCAGCATTTCCAAATCTAAACACTGAATTCCTAAAAACAGCCAGGCATAGAAAGGTGGTATTAAGAAATTCAAAGACTGCAGTATATAAGAGAAAAAAGGGAGACACTTTGTTTTAATTTGGAAAGATTTATGAGTATTTTTAAAATATCTGCAGAGTGGCTGAATCAAAATTTGTCACTTTTGTTATCTTTAACATTAATATCTCTTATAAGGCAGTTCATGGTACTAATAAACAGAGAGAATGGGAAACTCTTTGAAGTCCAATAAAATATACCAATACCATCGCTTAAATTTTTGTTAAAATTGTTCCCCACTGTTGAGCTCTATGTTTTAAAATTTCTCTTGGGCCTTCCTGGTGGCCTAGGGGTTGACTTAGCACTATTACTGCTAAGGCCTGAGTTTGATCTGAGTCAGGGAGCTAACCCACATATGGCTCAGCAGATCTCTCCTATATCACCCGCTGCCCCCTTATCACTGTATTTTAGTAGATTTCAATTTTCTGTTCCCCACTCTATCTCTGGTGAATCTTCTTATTCCTCTGGCCCCCATACCTCTGGCCTACACCAATGTTTATTATCTGTGACACAAACATACACCAGTGCACGACACTCAAATATGTATCAGAAGTCAAAATAAGTTTTAAGTCATCATTGTACCACTGTCTTCCTGCCTGGATTTCACAATTCTCTCTCTCATACTCAC
Organism: Condylura cristata; assembly: GCF_000260355.1. Classification (NCBI taxonomy): domain Eukaryota; kingdom Metazoa; phylum Chordata; class Mammalia; order Eulipotyphla; family Talpidae; genus Condylura; species Condylura cristata. The sequence continues at coordinate 48,224,678 of NW_004567111.1, forward strand.
AAACAAAGGATGAGGGTCCTCGACACACCTAGTGTCCTGATGTCACTTGCTTCTTGACAGAAAGTAAAAGTTTGTGGCAACTTGTATAAGAAGAGCTAAAAACCAACAATTGCCATGGTTTCTTTACCTGGGTTATATCAAGAGAACATTCTGCTATGAAAACAAAAAAAAAAAGCCATTATTACTGAGAACAAGTGACCCAAATGGTTAAGACAGCTGAGGTTAAGAGCAGAGAAGAATAGACAAAGAGCATACAAGTCCCTGTATTTTACTTTTCCAATCAGCTAAAACTCAGTTCTCTTCAACAGATGAAATTATCCTACACAGACATGCAATATCCATTTTTCTTTAGGGTCAGCCAAAGGCTGGGCATCCAGAATTTCCTAGATGAATCTTAAGAATTTGTTGTTTGAAAAACTGAAAACAAAGGTAGCATTTTTAAAGTTTGTTCTCAGATCATATTCATTCAACCAACTTTTGTATAACATCATGTCACAGCAAAATATCCTGATGATCCTTTGTTGATAAGTTGTTTCTTTTATTTCCTGCACACAAAGCTAATTTTGGCTTCTGTAGCTTTTTTTTTTTTAATCTGCTGCTATTGTATGCATCACTTACTCTATAATCAGATGATGGAAACCTTTAAACCTTTATTAGCATTTACAGTGATTTTTTTGTTGGTAATGCCATGAATCAATGAAACAGCATGGTAGCTCAAGAAAGACAGATGTGAAAAAGAATAGACATAGCCCATTGAAATTGCTTTGCCTTTATAAACTGGAAGTTCAGTAATGCAAATACATGTTTCATGAATAATGAACTTAATGTTATACCATACTCTCTTTTCTGCCCCACTCATTTTGATTTCACTCCTAAAGTTAATTTCAGGGTTGATTTCTTTAGGCTCCCATGGTTCTGTAGAGGCGGAAAGCAAAAGGGATAAAATCTTTCTTGTGTATTTATACAATTCTTTTCTGACAGGTTCTCCAATGTGAGAGGGAATAATTTCCCAGAAGGATAATTATATGAGTATAGGACAATAGTTTATTGATCAAAATTTCTTTATAATTTTTAGTATATTAACATGCAAATGCAAAAATATAACTTTAGCTAGCTGAAACATGGTGTCTTATGAAAAAGAAGGCACACCATGCTCTTCAGTTTACTGCAACTTCCAGAACCAACACAAATATAGTTTTCTGAAAATCAGTTGGGGAAGTATGTATTCTGCCTTTGTTTTTCCATAGAGTACTATGGAGTTTGGAATTGAAAATACCAGAATTCAAATCCAAGCTCCACTCACTTTCAGCTATGAATCACTTGACAAAGTCATAAAACGTCTATGGTATCAATTTTGACTGAACTAGGAATAGTGTAAATTTATGAGGTAAAGTGTTTATGCCAAGAAATGTTTATTGCTGTATTCTCCAACTTTTCATTTGTCTTCTTTCTCTTCCCCCTTCTCATCCTTTTCCTCTCCTCCTATTCCTCATTCTCCTTTCCCTTCACTATCAGTTGAGATTTATACATTAAAATACATCTTATTCCATTAACACAACATTTGACACCGGGTAAAGTACTAAACTTTTCTTAACCTCCTTTCCTTCACCTACAAAACTTATTTATTAGGAATTTTATGAGTTATATTAAATATGCATGAAAACTTCCAGGTTAAAGTGAATGCCCAAAAGTAGATTTCTTTGTTAAACAGAATTGTAAACTGTGGTTTTAGAAAATCATCAATTTTGTGGACATTTTATTGTTCCTTTTTCCTGAACTTTATAAAAGAGTAAATCAGTATTGCAATTGAACCTGATAATGTGACAAAAACAAAACAAGCATTAGGTATTACCTAATATCCCAGGCACCATTCTAGGCACTAGAAATATACCAGCGATTGAACAAGATAGATAAAGCTCCTGCCAGTATGAAATAGTAGTTTTGAGAGGAGGAGGCAGAAAATACAGAGAAGCATTGAATAAACAAGCTTCTGGCTCAGAAAAATTTCAACAGTCTAGTGATTTTTCAAAACTTTTACAAAATTTGACAGCTCTAAATTTATCCAACTTCCTACAAAAATTCCAGAGTCCATTAGTTCTTTAGAATAAACTGTCACAATTTTAATCTGTCTTTTTTTTTTTTATTTCCTTGGCATTCAACAACCAAAGTGGCTAAAATTCTCATGACACAAAGTTATAGGATGTTGATATCAGTTACTACTTTCATTCAGCAAAGGAATAAGACCGCTGGTGTTTAGGACTCCTGATCAAACGTTTAATCTCTAACCCTGTTACATGCCTCTTTACTGGACTAGTAGTCTCAGAAACACAATTAAGGGTGATATTTCCCAGAAAAGAAAGTAATGCCTCTGTTCTTTCCCTAAGCCCACTAGGAATTTGGAATATCAATTATTTTAGGAAACCTTGCCATACACCAGAGCCATCCTGTTTTATAATTAACTGCCCTTAATGTTATTCTCCCCAGTCATCTGTTTTCTCCCATGATTTCCTCCCCATTCCATTCCATTCTATTTTGGGAACCTTCTACAACTACAATTTCTTTACTTACATCATGATAAAGCACTAAGTTTTAAGTTAACTTTGAAAATAATTTTCAGGCATTTTCCATTCTGGAGCCCTTTGTTCTCCCTTTAGGACCCACCTTCTCATGTAGCCCTTCCCTTGTGTGTGATTTATTTTGTATATCTCATGTCTTGAGAGAAAGTCTGAATTTTTTTCAAGCCACTTTTTCAGAATATTTTTCCCTGCACTCTGTAAATTTCATATTCATTTGTGCTAACTTTTCTGTTTCTCATTCTAAATTGCAGAATAATTCACTCTGCTCTTTGACCCATTGCCTATTGTCTATGTAAGCTACTTTCTCCTAACTTGTGTTCCTTTCTTAATCTTCTGATTTTTCACTACCTTTATGATATGGCTCCATAGACTTGGTTATATCCTTTCATTCCATTCACCCTTGGACGATTTGTTGCACAGACAGAATCATGAGCATAGACTTGGTTATATCCTTTCATTCCATTTACCCTTGGATGATTTGTTGCACAGGCAGAATCATGAGCATGTTTACTGAATCTCCAGTCTTCTTCACCACCTTGATTTGGTCTTGAAAAAATTAAACACTAGAATATGCAGTTAACATACACATTTTGTTTTGTTTCTGTAAATTTAGGGATAACTTCTAAATCTAAGTAAATAGTCTCTGGCCCTTTTTACTTTATTTTTAAAAAAGATTTATTTATTTATGCATACAGAGCTGGGGTACAGACCAGGGACAGTGAGAGGATTCACCAGAGACAGAGTGGGGAGCAGAACAGGCAGACTGATGAAGTGCACTGCTTAGGGGAGCAGCGGGCTGGTCAGGAGAGGTCTGCATGCCATGGATCACCTCTGGGTTGGGCAGGGATCGAACTCATGCTGAAGTGCTTTAGCTTCCTAGTCTGCTTTAACCCGCAGCGCCACCAAAGAGGGCCCTCTTTTTACTTTTTTGATGTTTAGTTTCTTAGTTCATCAATATTATGCTTAAAATATTTGGAAATAAAAAATAATGATAAATGTGGATATTAGAATACGAAATATGCCTACTGCTACATATATGTGTGCTGCCTGGGAAAGACCAGTTGTCTCCCAAGAGAACTCATAAACTGACCCCAGCTTAAATAATTAGCCACAATTTAGGGTCTTGTATTTTTGCCTGATGGTTCTGAAATCTACTTTTGTCAGTACCTGAGGCAAGGTCTCTCACAGGTTCAACTTAAATAAGTTCAGAGCTTTATATAATCAAGAGGCCTGTATTTTATTTCCAGGGTTAGAGCTATTACGTAAACTACAATACATTATTCAGCATTAATAGTGAACTCCATGAATAAAAGTGCTAAATGGAGATTTCAGTAGATCAAAAAGTAAAAATTTAGGCATGGTATCAGTCATAAACATCTTTCATTCATTTATCTCCACAACTGAGTCAGCTTTATCATTGGGACATGAATGATCCAAGTCCATGTGTTAAGATTCCTTCTTTTCCAATATAATATGTGTCTGAGGGATGCCAAAATTGGCTGTTCTGATTCTCCTTTCCCTTTCCCTTGTGTTAATTCTCTAGATTGTGTCTGTTGTCCCCTCTCAGACACTTGCATTGTTCTCGCTTATCAGTACATTAGAGCATGCTGCAATGAAGCCACGTGGCCTGCAGCTCCTTCTGCTTCCTTTGGGTAACTTGCACAGTTTTTCTTCAACCAAAGATCTGTAAGAAGGAACTTGCATAACACTGAATGATTAATTCTCTGGGATTCATCAGGATTATTCTCATGTAATGAAAAGGAAATCACACATAGCTCCTTATACTTAAAACTTTTCATGTTTTCCCAAGTTTTTGAATTATAACTGTGATCCAAGGTAGTAATTCATTGTTTCCTCATTTTTACAAATGAGCCAATAGATATATTATAAGAAAGCTTGAGACTGAAATCTTTCTTCCAAATCTAATAGCCAAATAGAGGACTGTGGCCAAAAGATTCAGGCTGGGGAGAGTTTTGAATATTTTCACTCATTTAACATTAAAACGAAATTCTCAAAATAGTGCTATGTTAAATACACACACATGCACACAGCCAAAATATTTGTATCCAATATAACACATTGTTATTTCATTCTAAATTACCCTTGATAAGAATGGAAAGGGCAAGTGAAGGTCAATGGGAGAGGCATTGTCAGAGGCAAAATTGTGAATGTAAATGTGATTATGCTTATTATCTTCTTTCTCACTTTCTTTCACTCATCTGTAGTGCAGTCTTAATGATCACATATCATAGACCTAGTTTTCCAGGATAGCTCACCCAATTTTTCCTTTGTATCTCAGTGTTTTCAGTAATGTAGCCATTCTGGTTCAAGTTCAAACAAGGAACTTGAGCACTAACCATCAAAACAGCTGAATTTATTCTTCCTCCTGGCCTATATAAAAGATCAATAATATCCTGATACTATAATCAGGTAAAATTTGTGGGTGTATTTTACATATTAAGCAAAACCTCTGCATTACTAAGTATAGTAAAATTGCAAATAAAAAAATATAGTATTTTAATCAACCTCCCTCTACCTCATTCCTGACTGATCAGTAAGATCATAATTTGACATTAATAAATATAATCTGTTATAATGTTTAATAGTATCAATAAGTAATTATATATATATATATAAGTACCTACAGTTTGAAAGTTCCTTCTTTTTCCAGTTTTTTTTATAAATATAATTTTTACATTATTCTTCATTTTGTACATTTTCATCTCAGTTGTAATCCCTGTGGACTTCCCACCAACACTTCACCCATGTGTCATCACCATAGTCCCATGTGCTCTTCACACCCCAGTTTTGATCTTGTTCCCTTCTCCTCCCCTGTAGAATGTCTCTGGTTTATAGATGATGTTCTTTTTCACTTATTACAATTACCATATACATGTATGTATGTATGTGTATATATATATATATTTTTTCTCCCTGATCCCTTACATATATATTATATATATTATATATCTTATATATAATTTTTATAATTATATATATATAAATTTTTTTTCTCCCTGATGTTTGGGGCATTTGAGTTGACTCCACACCTTCCCTATTATAAACAGTGCATCAATAAACAGAGGGGTGCAGGTGTCCGTTGGAATTAGTGTTTTTGTGTCCTTTGGATAGAAATCTAGGAGTGGACTTGCTGGATAATACGGAAGCTCCATTTTTAGCAGTTTGAGAAACCTCCACACAGCTTTCCATAGTGGTTGCACCAGTTTGCATTCCCACCAGCAGTGTAGATGATTCCTTTTTCCCCACAACCTCACCAACATTTATTATTGCTTGTTTTTAAATATGTGCCATTGGCACTGGTGTGAGGTGGTATCTCAATGTAGTTTGGTTTGCATTTCCCTTATTATAATGGGCAGTGTTTCACTATGCTATGGTAAGATGGAGGATAATGTTAGAAAGATGTAAATAACAAGCATGTTTATTACAAAGGTTAATTACAATGAAGCAAGTAATTAGAAACCTTAAAAAAGAAATAGAAAATTCTTATGCGTAAATACCTAATTTATTTTATTCTTGGCATTTTATATATACCACTTTCAAAACAATTCAAGCCATTGAGCATCTTTATTTCAATAAAAGAATTGGATCCCAGAGATTGCATTTTTAGTAAACAAAATTTCTAAAGTAACAGAAAGTTCACTTTAGCTCATTTTTAGTTGATGCAACTATAGCACTGAAGAATTGCTCTATTTGTATATCAATACTTTGAATTTTGGAGTCCTAAGGGATAATTAAAATTGCATTTATAACAGTATCAAGAAGAATAAAGTACTAAAAATAAATTAACCAAAACAATATAAAACATGTTATGAAAATCTTAAAATGTTGAAATAAATTTAAAAAGAGCTGAATAACTGGAAGAATATCCCACCTTCATGGATTAGAAAATTAACACTTAAAATGTCAGTAACCCCAAACTAACTTAGTGATTCATTGAAATTCCTATCAGAATACCAGCCAATTTCCTGTAGAACTAGAAAAACTGATTTTAAATTCATATTCTAGAATTTCAAGGGAACCAGAATAGTCAAAAAAATTGCTGAAGAACAAGGTAAGAAGATTCAAACCTCTTGGTTTTGAAATTACTGCAAAGCACAATGTTTAAGACAGAGTAGTAGTAGTACAAAGATATATTTATACACATACACCCACACCTCAATACAATGGAATTGAGAGCTCGGAAATAAGGTCATTCATACATCAGTGGCTAAATGATTTTTAACATGGGTGCCAGGTCTTTTATGGGGAAAGAATAGTCTTTTCAACAAACCATGCAAAGGCGACTAGCAAGCCCTTCCAAATAAAAAAAAAATTGAACACTTACCTCACTGCATATTCAATAGTCATCTGTCTGTCGTGGGCCAAAGAAGTAAATATGAAAGATAAACTTAAAAAAAAAAAAAGTACAAAATGATGTAAAAATAAACTTATTAAAAAAAACATAAATTTGGGGTAAATATTCATGACATCGGCCAAGGAATTTTAAATATGACACCAAAAGCATAAGCCACAAAAGAAAAATTGGATTTCATCAAAACTAAAAACTTCTATGTAGTATAGGTAAACACTTAAAAACTGAAAAGAAAAGAGAGGATATAATTGCAAATTATATGTCTGATAAGGTTTTGTATCTACAATATATAAAGATTTTTAAAAATCAATAATAAGAGACAACTCAGTTAAGAATGGAAAAAGGGTATCAATAGATATTTCTCTAAGGAAATTAGAGGAATGACAAGTAAGTGTGTATGAAATAAACTTTGTACTATTATCACTCTGGCTTAAATACTGTTGCTTTGTAGTAACTTCAGAATCAAGAGGTGTGAATCTTCTTACCTGTTCTTCAGCATTTATTTAGTTATTTATTTTTGGTTATCTGGTTCCCTTAAAATTTAATGTGAATTTTAGAATCAAGCTTTCTGTTTCTACATGGAAATTAGCTGGTATTCTGAAAGCTCTATATCACTAGATTTGCAATTTCTATATTACTAAAACTGCCTTCTAACTATATGAGGAAAATGTATATTAAAACCCTAGAATATGCCATTTCACACTCAATAGGATGACTTAAATTAAAAAAAAATCAGTATTGGTGATGATGTGAAGATATTTAAATTCTCATACAGTGCTGGTTGGAATGTGAAATAGAATAGCCACTGTGCAAATAATGTCTTGCATTTCCTGAGGTGATTGACCACAGAGATACTATATGACCCAGTAACTTCAATTATAGATATTTACCCAAGAGAAATGAGGTAATGAGATAATTTTCCTTTCTAATGTAAGTCTCAGGCATAATTTTGAGTACCCAGGGAATTCTATGCCATTCAATCATTATTTATGTGTGTTCACTAAATTACTTCGTCTCCTGGCTCATTATATAGTATCACATAATTATAATTTCATTATTCTAGTTTTATTAAATTTACTTTTATACCTAAATTATACTCTTTTGCGTGTGTGGTACCTAAATCAAAGATCAGCATTTTAAACAAATGATTGAATGTTACCTACATATTATATACATATTTAGTAATGATTTATTCTTGAGAAAGGCATCAGATCATGTTCCAGCAATCCAAGACTTTTCAGATAGCAAATGGATTTCTTGAACAGAAAATTTCATTTGAATTTTTTTTTATATTTTTGTTTCAGTCCCAACAGATAACATTTTCTATCTTTATTGCTTTACCATCTGATTCAGGAACTTAAAGAAATGTAATAGAATTGAAATATTATATTGACCTTTTTTCAATCTTAGAGAAGTCTAGCTATAATTCTGGGTAACCAAGCCAGCTGTTATCAGTAATGTGATTTACCTTTTCTTCTCATCTCAACTTTAATATTACCTGCATGTTTGCCTGTCAACAATCCTCCTCATCATCTCCTGTGTATATATGGAATACTTTACTTCTGCAAGTTCATATATCTACTAAAGTACATGGAAGAAAAATAAGAAAATATGGTTAAATGAAAGATATAAGGATAAAACTTTCCAAAAAATAAACAGGAGAAAATTGTCATGATTTATTCCTAGGCAAAGGTTTCTTAGCATTTTCATGAAATATTGTCTAAGCCCTAAATGTAATGTAATCAAAAATTTAAAAAATTGCTCTATGAAAAACCCTCTTAAGTGGATGAAAACACACGTGATTTGGAAAGAGCATATGTAAAACATATCTGACAAATAATCAGAAGTCCAGAAAATAACAAGTTCTCAAAACTCAGAAAAAAAAAATCTAACTTGAAAATGTATAAAAAGTATAAACAGAAATTTCACCAACTTGACATACAGATAAAATGAACACAAGAAAGACTGTTTTAACATCGTTAGCCATCAGGGAAATGTAAATTAAAGCCATGATAAAATATCATTGGTTATCATAATGAGTAAACTAAAAATTGGCGATAAACCCAAAAAATAGGAAAAAATGCAGAGCAACTGAATCATTTATACATTGTAGATCAATCAGCAATTGTTGTCCTGGACATTTACCCCTAGATAAAATTTATGTTCATGCAAAACATGTACACAATGTTGATTGCAGCTTTATTTGGAATAGTCATAAACTGGAGTTAGCCAGATATCCTTCAGTGGGTGAAATGTTAAATTGTGTTACATGCATACTATGGAATAAAGCTCAATAAGAAAGTAACAAATTATTGATAGATGAAACAACTTGTATGAATCTCCAGACATTTGTAATTATGTTGAGTGTAAAACACTAATTCCCAAAGGTTATGCACTGAAATGATTCACTTATTATAACAATCTGAAAATGACACAATTATGGAAAGTAAATTAATGGTTGCTAGGATTGGGGAGATGTTAAGGAGAGGGATATGATTATAAAAAGGTAGTACCAGGATCCTTTGGGTGATATAAATATTCTGTATGTTAACTGTGGTTGTAGATAGATAAACCTATATACGTGATAACATTCCATAGATCCAACTACATAAACAAGTGTACTCACACAGGTATAACTACAGTTGTAGAAATATGAGTAAGATCAGTGAATTATATAGATGTAACTATACTATATATATATATATATATATATATATATACACACACACACACACATATATATATACTATAGCTATGAAAGAAGTTTACATTGGGAGGAAATGGATAAATGGTACATAAAATCACTGCTATTTCATAAAACTTTATATAAATCTACAGTGATCACAAAACTATTTTAAAATTTGGGTCCTCCCTGGTGGCACAATGGGTAAAAGTACAGCACTATGAAGCCACAGATGCTTCAGTACAAATTCGATCCCAGGCTAGCTAACCCACATGGCAGTTCTCTCCTGTCCCACCCAATGCTTCTCTCGGGAGTATACCTTGTCAGTCTGCCTGTTCTGCTCCCCACTCTGTCTCTGGTGAATCCTCTCACCACCCCTGTACTTCTGGCCTGCACCCCAGTTCTGGTATGCACAAATAAATAAAAATTATTTTTTTAATTATAAGTTAAATTTGCCCCTGGTGGTGCAGAGATTAAAATCTCAGTGCTATAAAGCTACCACCAGCCACTGCAGCACGAGTTTGATCCCAGGCCAGGGAACTGATGTACATGGAGCAGCAGTCCTTTCTCTTCTGCCCACTGCTCCCTTCAGCAGTGTACTTCATCCATCTACTTATTCTGCTCCCCACTGTGTCTCTGGGAATCCTCTTACCCCTGCTTCTGGAAACTTCAGCCTGCACCTCAGCTCCTGTATGTATAAATAAATCTTTAAAAATTTGTTTAATTGAAAAACAGGAAAAAATAACCACTTTTGCATACTTTAAGGTACTTTTATTTCTCTACATTTATGCTTTTCATATTGCTTTGGTACTTAATACTTTTGAAAATGTGATTTAGCGTAGTTCAGTATTTTAGGGATAGATGGAACATTTTCCTCCAGAAATTTGAAATACCAGCCAGTGAGTCCTGAATGAGTGAAGTGCCAAACTCGTGGTCACTCCACAGTGTTTCCTCCTTCCACCAAGACCCTAGGAAATGAGTGAAGTGCCAAATTCGTGGTCACTCCACAGTGTTTCCTCCTTCCCCCCAGGCCCTAGGATATTTTGCATTCTGAATGCTGAGGCAAAACTCTGAAGTATTTCCTGGAAGTAAATTACATGGATGCCCTGAAAGGAAGTCAACACAGATAACTCCTTATTCCCAGAGTGGGGAAACCAAGATCATTATCTGCAGGCTCATAAAAAAAGATATCTTTAAGAAAACAAAGCAGCATTTGGTAAAACAATTAAACCTAAAGGAACAATGAAAACAGATGAATAGGAATTAATTAAGCTCTTGGATTAAAAAATTCTTTAGTCATAAAATTTTGGTACCATTATGATACAGGGCTAGAGGAACAGTACTTTGCAAATGCTGATGAAAGAAAAACATATATTAGATAGCTAAAAGTAGTACATGGTGAAGTTTAGTTTGTTTGAGAGAATGGATGCTGAGAAATGATTCTGGGATTATAAAGGGACTAATTTCTGAAGGTCAGGCAATGCCATCTATACTTTACCACTGGAAAATAGCTCCATAAGTATAGAAAAAGAAATGTGCAAATTTGCCTTTCAAAATCAGCTTGTTGTCCCTCAGATATACCTCCAAACCTCATGTTTGATGCAATAAGTTGTTATTTATAGTAGTTTTAAAGATAGCATCTGAACATATTTCAGTAGGTAAAACTTGTGAAACAAAGCCTTTTAATGGATTCAGTGGCTTCATTATATTAAATGGCTCTACATAAGTTTCCATGATGCTCTGTTAGATGAGAAACAAATCAGTTACTGATTCATAGGTATAGTGTGATCAAGTCTTGATAAAGCAATTTAAAATTATAGACTAAATAGGCACACATATTTGTATATTAATATATTTGTAAAGGCAAGGAGAAATCATGAAAAACAGCAAATTATTAACAGTGATTCCATTAGACTATTGAGAGAAATGACAAATTCTAATTGATTCCCATCAATATCTTTGTGTACTTAAATATAAAGCTTTCTTATGTAATTCGGACGTTGGGAATATATGAATTGAGTGAAACCTGTTGCTGGGAAGCATTGTCCAATAGAAGTGTATTGCAATTGCAATTGCAAGCCACAGGTGTATTTTTCAATTTTATTGTTACATTAAAAAAGCAATAAAAAAAACAAACCAATTAGAATTTTTAACTCAGTACATCCAAAATATTATCATTTCAGTAGATAACCAATGCAAATAACAGTGAAATATTTTACCTTGTTTTCATACTAGGTTTTTGGATTTTGGTATGTGTGTTATACCACATCCTATTTTAGTCCAGTCACATTTCACGTGCTTAGTCAAATGTACTGAGCTACTGTGATAGTAGCCATCATGTTTGAACAGCTCTAGAAGAAACTGATGTGTTTGCTATTGTAAATTTCACTGACAATGACAGTTTCTCTGTGACAGCATAACCACATTTGCACCCTTGTCTGATGATGGTCTCAATCTTGGTTCAGCTTTATATTTTCCAGCTCTGCCCTACTGTTTTTCTGTTGAGAAGCTTAATACTGTTTAATACATTTTATCACTTAAAATGTAAATATTGGTATCACAAGATCTATACTTGAAATGAAAATGAACAGTGCATTTTTAGAAAACATTAAAAAAAAAAGTCCTCTTAAAAAAAAATGTGTTCCAATCTGTAAACACATTTTTATTGGAAAGAAAGGTAATACAATGTTTATTCTGAATTTAGCTGTGGAAAAGTTTGAATAAATATCTTCTACTGAAGGAGAGAATAATAAAGATAAAAATCTACAAAAATTGAAATCAGGAAGATACTTATGATCTGTCTTATTATCTGAGTATTTAGATGAAGAGTTTGGCATTAAGCTCCAACTCAGCCAACCATTGAGTAGCTGGGTAAAGTTGGAGACTGTCCATGAATGCTTTGATCCTTACTTTCTCCAGTTGTTTGTGGAGAAATTCTTGCATAGATTTCTAAATATGTTTAAATAGCAAAACCATGTAAATAAAATGCATTGTAATACATTTTGAAATAATTTATAAGTTATTTTGAAGCTGAATTTAAGGGGACAGTAAGTGATAGTAAGTTTCTAAATTCCAACTTTAATGGTGAGTCTGAATTTTGGGGAATATAAGAAAAACTGGTGAGATGTGTTCATAAATTTGGCTTCTTAAAATTTTGAGTCATTATAAACATATTTAGAGAGACATTTTTATGCCAAATTGAGTTTTGTGTGTATTTTCTAAAATGTTTGAACTTGCAGCTATTTAAAGTAAAAAGGTTCTGTAGCAGACACAAAACACAATTAAGAATGGACAGATTTGAGTACTTGATGTCTGCTCTTCAGCAAAAGGTCATAGGTCTGGGCTGTCTCAACTAAATTCCAAATTAGTAAGGATTATTGATTATAAAAGTACACTAATGCTTCATTGATTGATTTCTTTTTTTGCACCCTTAATGCTCATTGATTGATTTTTTTTTCTTTATACCCCAACAGCTACCCAGCAAATTTCATTGTTTGAACTATGTGTTTGATACCAAAGTATATCAAGCTGCAAAACAGGCAAGAAAATGAGTATGGTTTTGCAGTATTTTAATTGCCAGCCAGTAAATAAAATATCTAATTTAAGAAAATTTGATATGCAAATATCCATCTTATGAACAGATACACTTTGAGGATGATTATCCATTTGAAAAATAATTTGTCATTTTACAAAATAATTCACTACATTTTCTTTCAGTTTCCTACTGAAGTTAATATAGATTTATTTACAAAGATACTTTCAGGAATACATCCTTCACAATGGTGAGGTACATCTTTATAGCTATTTCTTGTAAATGGATTTTTCAAAGTACATCTATGATAAATGAAGTTCTATGAGTTTAATCTCAATTCTATTAAAGTTAAATTGGATTTTCTAGATATTCTTCCACCCAATCCTGGCAGTAAATAAATAAAGGTGAGTGAGCATAAGATCAAGAGGACATGAATCAAGAAACATTATTTATACAAATGAAGGATATATCAAAACTCTATGATATTTAGGAATTTCTGTCGATTGAATTATGCATGAAGATGGAAAGAAACCCAAATACTCATTGAAAGACCTCACAGACATCATTCCTTTGCTTGCAACCCTGTGTTTTATAATTTCTTATTCCTTTCCCGCTGTTATTTTCATTAATGCTAACAAGTATCACTACATATTTAGTATAATATTCAATTCTGGAACGTGTTGTATACTAGCAATGGTCACTACTTTGTTCAGAATAATAAATACATCTATCATTGACATCTGAGCATTGTTAGAAACCATTATATCTGTGTCACTAGGGTGTTACTGACTGGATAAATCCTTTTTCTATCATCATGTTTACATACAAGATATCAGCAGCTTAATCCCTGCTAGGGGATTAAGAGGGGGGAAGAGAAGTTATTATTGCTTTAGTTTTTCTCTATTACTTGAAGGGATAGAATACATTTAAATTTAAATTCTGGGATAAACTATATATAGTGATAGTATATAATCAGAGGAGCAAAAAAGAAAAAAAATTCATTCATTGGAAAATGCACCAAGTATTGAAAATAAGACTAGAATTCCCCTACTGTTTTGTCTATTTGACTAATTCTATTATTTTACCATTCTCAAGACTTTTCTGAGTCCTAACACCCTTTAGATAAAGGTGTGTTTGAAGACAGATGTACATTCATTAGGTGTCGTGTAATTTTCCAAAGTTACCTATTCCTTTCCAAAATTCCCAAGACAAAACCAAATTTAGGAGTGAGTGGTACTTGCAGAATCTTCTGCAAACCAAAATCTAAATTGATTCTGAGACCCATCCCCAATATGTATTTTTAAATCTACTAACTTTTATGATATAATTGAGGCCAAAGAATGCTTTTAGCTTTTTAGCAGCAGTTAATAATAATGTCATATGTACACATCCTTTCACTGCACCTACGTGCGTTCTGAGAGGCCCTACAGTACCATGGTTAAAAACCTGGTCCCAGAAGACACATAGCAGTGCCATCATTTAGCTGTGAACATTGGACAAGCTAGTGCTTGTCTGGTGTTCCTTATTTACAAAGTGAGGATAAGAATAGTAGCTACTGGAGAGGACTGTTATGAACAGTACATATGTATTATATGTATATGTCACACACAACAGTGGCTGCATTGTTATTGCTGTTATTTCTTAGTTTTGATGAGTAGTGTGACCAGAAACTGGGTTTTCTAAAACTTTGCATTCCGGTCAATTGCTAAATAATATCATTTCCCTAGTTTCTAGTCCATGGAGGTAATATTTAAAGTAAAACAAACTCAGAGATCTTTTAACTTGTTGACTTGATATGAATGATAAGTGCATATGGTGAGGAAACTTCTATTTATTTCCATGGAGGCTTAAAGGAACACAAGCTACATAATTTAAAATTGAAAAAGTTTCCTTTTAGTAGTTGAGCAAATAAGAGTAATAAGCTACATTATCTTGAAAATAATAGAAAAACAATTAAGAATTCAGCCCCTCTGAAAAAATGTTATTATTAAAATTATGATTTTTGAGTGACTAAAATTTTAAGGAAATATATTCCAATCAGTGTAGAAAAGAAACTACTAGGGTTTTGAATGTCTTTTCAAATGACAACAATATTGCATTAATTGAGAATAGAATTGAACTTTGCTTAGATTTAGATTGTTAGAATGAATTCATTATCATCTTGATATTATACATATGTAATTATCTGCTTTGTCTAGGTGCTTAAACTATAACAATTTGTTATTATGTTCTAGCACTGAGAACTTTACCATATTTTTAAATGCAGTGATTCATAAAGTTTCATATTTGCCCTCATTAGCAGTTCTACCAGAAAAGGGTAATTAAAAAAAAAAACAAAAAACTTTGAAATACAGCTTACTTTTCTGCAGAATATTGTTTAAATTCATCAGTCATCAAAATTCATTAAAACAAACATTTCTTTTACATCCTGAAAAAGTGGGAAACCTGAAATCCTACCAAACCTACCTGACTTTCATTGTAAGAGAGTTTGACTCTGTGAATATGACTCTGAAAGGCCTGCTTGCTTTAATTGTGTGCTCTAATTATATATATATTCTTAAGCAATAATTTATTAATGTCTGTGTTACCAAGCTAAACTGTAGAGCCAGGTGAGAAGTCCTTGATGAACAACCATCTCTAGAGAGACATTAATATTTCAGCTACATCTTTTTTGCATATAAAAATATCTATTATAGGAGTCAACTGCCACATGAAATAAATTGCATCTGTTTTAATTGAAAAAGAGAGCTACAAATTTCCTGTGGGTTATTGCAACAGTACAAGAATACAAGGTGCATTTATTTATTAACAAAAAAAATTGTAAAACAAATTGGTACAGCAAAAGCAGGCTACAAAATAGTTTTTGATAGCCTTCACCTTATTTTAATGTTACAGATTAATATGCCACGGTTGATAAACGCTATAAAGTGTAAGTAGCATTTGCTAATTGACTTTTTAAACCCATCCCTCCCACCTCAACGCAGAGCACTATGGAAAATATGTATATGTATGATAAACACTTCCTCCTTCAAGTATCACAGTCTTGTGGTCACATAATCTTCGTGGGTGACTGTGTCTGTGAGGCTTAAATCATAGTCTATACTAGAGTCCTCTTCCTTTGCGTGTTTGTCCTTTGGTATTATAGGAACAGTGTCCTCCACCACCACCTTCTCTGATGTGAACGAACACACTCTCTTGCTTACCTGCAGTGCCAGGGTGTCCGTATTCCTTTCTCGATGGTCTATTAACACACACTGTTCACTGAGACCCGGGATGCTCAAGTCACCCCGTGAAGCTAATCCTCGAGATTCCAGTTGAGTATTTCTCTCCAGGGGTCCTTCAGCCCGCTGACGAGCAACCTCTTCTGAAACAGAGAAGATTTGGTTTGCGTTTTGCTCGGCGGCGTTTTGTTTCGATCGTCTATGAAATAACCCAAAGTTTTTTATGTCAGTCACAAAATTCACTTTTCTCTGCTTCTCCCTCAGGGGTTCTTGCACCACCAAGGCAGACCCATTGCTTATGTTGTGTCTTTCGGAGGCAATCGCTGCTGATCGCGGGTGAATCAGAGTGGTTAAATCAAAAAGGCTAAAGTTCTTTTTCTTGTCCTTGCTACTACCTTCATTGTCACTCTTTTCGTCTGAGTCTGCAGAATTAGAAGATTCCTTCGTGCCATGCGCTGACTGTATTGTAGACAGTTTGCTTCCTCGCAGTAAGCCCAGAACTTCAAAGCGGAAACTAGAGATGTCTTGCTTTAGTTCCTACGTGACATGCAAAACGGTGAAGTTAGTTTGTGAGTTAAATAAACATTAGACAGTGTCATCTGCTTGGTCCATGTAGGGTCTGTGTATTTTCCCTCATTTGAAAGAGCTAGGATTCCATTCTGGCTTGGTTCTAGAAAGAATTGTCAGTTCTCTTTCGTGTTGGTTTTTTGTGTGTATTAGTTTCCTTTTTGGATTTTTGTAGTAACAAGGAACTTCTTAATGTTGATGCAAAAAGAGCAGAAAAAAAAAAAAAGAAAGAAAATTCTTCCTCCACCACTGTGTAGTTCCAGTATAAAGGATTATAAAGGATTTTATTTTTGACTATGGTTTCAAATACGTCCTCTCCAAAATACATGCTGCTAGTCAACACACATTCTACCAGGAATGTATTTTCTTAAAGAAAATTTTGTGTTGGCACATTATGCTGTGAAAAGGCTTATATGAAACAAATAAGTGCAGTCCAGTTTTGGGGAAGTTGGTTGTGAAAGTTGTTATTTTCAAATACTTACTACCTTGGAGTTGATCTTACCCCACTAGCTGGATCACCATTAAATCCTGCAAAATGCTTCAGACCAGGTGGCATTCCTTAGATTCATCCTTTTTATCTTTTTGGTAATGGAATTCTTAGCCCTAGCCTGATGGTGGACATTATGGCGGCCTCTTCCAAACACCCTGACTCAAAGAGCGCCATGAATTACTTCACTTGAAACATTTTGGATCCTAGCCAATTGTCCACTGTGCTTTAAGATTTGTAATTTATCTATTTTCTTACCTAAGTGGCTGCTTCTCTCTCTCTCTCTCTCTTTCTCTCTCTCTCTCTCTTTTTTTTTTGTCAAATTTGCAGGTTTTCTGTTAACGATCTCCTATTTTTTTGTTTGTTTGTTCGTTTATTTGTTCTTGCCTATAGATCTTACTGACTTTAATCCTTCCTCCCAAATAGCCTAAAAACCTCATGGAGCATAACAGAGGTATTTTATAGGTGTGTTATGAGAATATGTAATCACCTAATTCTTCTAATAGGAAAAAAAAAAGTACTCCAGGAGATAGATTAAGTTTTTAAGTTTGTAAATTGCAGTAAGCTCAACTTAACATTTTTGCTACCCAAACCCCTGAGCACATAGATTTTTGTTATTGTTAACATATTGGTTACTAAATATTTCAGGTTTAGAGAGCAGGCTGAAGTTTTGAAAGCTGGGATCAGGAAGTCAGAATGCCACAAAACACCAGGATTTTCTCTGCCTCCAATTTAAGTCCTCTTGACATTTTATATTGTGTTTGAAAACAGTGCATTCTGAGAACAAAGTTCACTTTTTTTGAGTAGGGATAACACAATGGTACTTTAATTTAAAAATCAGAAGCCACATAAGCTTGAAATACACTGCTGAATTTCCAGATTTAAAGCTACAGTCTGGTTTCATGTTCTGCAGACTCTGACTCTGAGTGATAAACATGAAAATTGTTACCTTAAAGTTCTCCTCTGTCAACCCTTCTTCAGTTTTGGCATCTCTGATCATTGCAGCAACGTATCGCTTCACCAGGTTCCTCATAACTTCCTGAGGCATTTTAAAACAACAAAATTGATATTCATTGTATTAATATGATTTCTTCCTGACTCAGTTCTGAAGAGGGAACTCTATTTTAATGCACATATCAAGACATTATACAAAAATAACTTACTTGATATTGATGATGTCTTCTCAAATTATCAGCAGCTCGCCTCTGGAAAGGAAAGAGATATTTACTTCAGTTATATTGATATATTAAGATGTTGGAAAATAGTTCATTATTCTTTTTTTTTATTACAAAGTTTATTTTTACATCATTTTGCACATTTTTTTTTCTATCTCGATTGTAATCCCCGCAGGTTTCCCATCACCAAATCACCCCTGTGCCACCACCATAGTCCCGTGCATTTCCCTCCCTGCCCCCCCCCATTTTTGATCCCATTCCCCACTCCACCCCCACAGAATGTCTCTGGTATATGGTTGTTCATTATTCTTGTTATTTTCTCGCCTGGTCCATTATACTCCTGTTATGAGTGAAACCATCCAGTATTTTTCTTTCTCTTTCTGGCTTATCTCACTAAGCATGATCTTTTCCAGCTCCATCCAAGTTGCTGCAAAAGACATGTGTTTCTCTTTTTTGGTTGCTGAGTAATATTCCATTGTATATATGTACCACATCTTTTTTATCCAGTCATCTACTTTTGGGCATTTGGGCTGCTTCCATGTTTTTCCAATTGTAAATAAAGCAGCAATAAACAGCAATCATTATTCTTTTAATGAAGAATTTTTTCCCTCATTTACTCAAGGTGGGAATTTTACTAGACAATGGACAATAGCTAGAGCATATTTCACATGAATAGGAAGACTGAGTGAACCAAAAGAAAGAAGTACAGATATAGCCTGTTTGGCATTTAATATATAGATTAAGTTTACAATGTTGGGAATAATGTTCTCATAATATAAGATGAAGGAGAATTAACTTTTCATAGTTGAGACATACCCTAAATCTCTTAAATTAATGGTAAGAGGAATATATGGACTATAGCAAGAAAAAAAATCACAGTAATGAGTAAAATTTTGCTAGAATAAAAATTAGCAGTATAACAAAAAACAAATATCAATATAGCAAGGAGAATCATTTTGCTTTTATTTATTTTATTAAATTTCATTTGTTTATTAGACAATAAACTTCCCAAGGCTAATTTCACTCAGAACTATTTTGAGGGAATGGCTTTTTTAACTAGATAGTTGTATTTAAGAAACAATGAAGTAAAATATTCTGTTTAGACATAGAGTTCATTGATTTTTTTTTTTAAGATTTATTTATTTGTACATACAGAACTGGGTACAGGCCAGAGGCTCAGGGGCGGTGAGAGACTTCACCAGAGACAGAGTGGGGAGCAGAACAGGCAGACTGATGAAGTGCACTGCTGAGGGGAGCAGCAGGAGGGTCAGGAGAGGTCTGCCACACCATGTGGTCACCTCCAGGGCAGGCGGGAATCGAACTCATGCGGAAGTGGCTTTAGCTTCTCAGTGCAGTGCTTTAACCCGCTGCACCACCAGGGAGGGCAGATTTATTTTTTAAAAGATTTATTTATTTATTTACTTATTTATTTATTTATTTATGCTTACAGAACTAGGGTATAGGCCAGACATGTGGTGGGTGAGAGGATTCATCAGAGACAGAGTGGGGAGCAGAACAGGCATATTGAAAAAGTACACTGCTGAGGGTAGCTGCAGGCTGGTCAGGAGAGGTCTGCCATACCATGTGGGTCAGCTCTCTGGCGGGGATTGAGCTGGTGCTGCAGTGGTTTGGAGTGCTTCATAATGTGTTGCTTTAACCCGCTGCACCACGAGGGAGGGCCCTGATTTATTCTTTTAAGTAAATATGAGCCCAGTTATCCTTTTGAAAGATCAGAATTTCTTGGGAACAGAACAAGGGTTAGCACAGTGCACTGATTTTGGAGTTTCAAATGGAGAGAGAAAGAGGATGCATTGTCGGAAAAAGTCCATTGTATGTTGAGTTAAATAATAAATGGCTCTAAAATTATGTATTTGCAGATTTTATAAAAATTCTAAAGATACTAGTAAAAACTAAAATCCATGTGTTTGCATGTTCTATGAATATTGATTTTTAAGAAAACATCAAAATAAACAAAAATACTTCTATAGTAAAGAGATTAAATGAGTAAACTTTGAGACAGCAAAAGAAATAACATATGCTGGGTTTAAATAAGGCTTTTGAATTTTGAAGTTCCTTACTAAGTACACAATCATAGACTGGTAAAATGGAAGTTTGAAGAGTGGTGCATATATATATCAATCTTTTCAAAATGATATTTGAAAAAGTCAAGTGATTCAAGAGAGACTCTTTTTCCTCTTCAGGGGAATAGAGAGAGAGAGGGAGAGCATTTTTGCTAGATATGATTTGGAATTTTTTTGGATTTTTAGTGATGGGCACAATGAGACAGTGTTGATTTCCCAAAGGTAATAGTTATTTTGATTATAAATCATTGTTACATGAAGCTTGATAAACAATTTCTAATGTTTATGGAATTAACTAAAAGGGAAATTTAAAACTTAATCCAAATTAGAGCATCCCCAAAATACATATATCATGGGAAATTTATGACTGTGCCACCAGATGGAGGTGTACTCTTTTAAGATGGACACAGTGAGATGGAGAGGCTGAAATTTAAGACATTAGGCATTTCTAGAGAGCACTCTCCAGTGGTGCAGGGGTTAAAGTCTCAGTGCTCTCAAGCTATGAGCAGAAGAGCTTGATAAGGGAGCTGACCCACATGGTGAGGCAGACCTCTCCTGTCATGCCTTCTGCTCCCTTCAGCAGTGTATTTCAGTCGATCTGCCTACTCTGCTCCCTGCCCTGTCTCTGGTGAATCCTCTTACCCTCTGCCCTCTAGCCTACACCCCAATTATTTAAAAACAAACAAACAAACAAACAAAACAACAACAACAAAAACTACTAGAAGGAAAAAAAGCCTTCAAAAGCTTCTTAAATTGACTTACACAAATACTAAAGTAAGCAGTATACCAACTTCTTTACCACTTTCACTAGAAATATTGTACAGGAGATGAGTTTCTATAATTAAGAAAATAGATACTGAACCTAATAAAGAATTTAATCTGTATACTTTTTGTTATTTTGAGGTATGATAACATTTCTTTGATGTTTTAGTCTTCGAAAGAGCATACACACCTTCTTTCCTTGAACATAACCTTACATACAAATTTTACAACTTTGATAAAAATTTTTTAAAAGATCAAAGCTCATATTTTAAAAATAATTTCATGTGTATTCAGTATTTTTTTTTCAAAATATTCGGCAGAAAAAAACAATGTATTTACTATGACAACTTTTAGGAGTTAGTCACTATCCATACCCCAGGTTTAAGTTAATTTAGTTAATACTGATTGCCAATCAATTCTTCTCCAAATCTACATAATAATACCACAAAACTACTTTGAGTCTTATGTGATTGTAACAGTCAGTTGAGTTGGAAATCCTAGGAGAGTAAAAATGGATGAAGTTAACTGCTCTCTGGATATTAAAAACATGAATGCAAAAGTTCTCCAAATAAAGACCACTTAATTACACAGCTCAGCTTCATGTCTATTTAATCTCTTCTTCTGCGGGCCATACCACAGAATTGTTTCCTGTCTTATTGACTATTATGATTATTCCTCCCTATTTCTACTTTCTGTTTTACTGGAAGGTTGTGTGGTGTGGTGTGCATCTATCATGAGGCTACCAAGTATTTTACTCCCCTAAAAATTCTTTGCTCTCTGCCTATTAATCCTCACTACTTCCCTTGCCCTCTGCCTTCACTTCTTGAAATCACTGATCTTTTCACAGTTTCCATAATTTTCCATTTTCAGAATTCCACATAGTTGGAATCACATAGTCTGTAGCTTTTTCAGTTTTGTTTCTTTCGTTTAGGATATTTAAGATTCCTTCACTTCTCTTATTTCTTTTGATCACAGAGTAATATTCCATTGTGTGAATGTAATACTTTGTTTTGTTTCATGCATTCATCTATTGAAGGACATCGTAGTTGCTTCCAAGTTTTGTCAATCATGAATAAATCTTCTATAAACATCCTTTTCAGAATTTTGAGTAGACATAAGTTTCAGTTTCCTCATGTACATACATACCAAGAGGTGTGATTATTGGATTGGATGGCAGAAGTAAGTTTAGTTTTGTAAGAAACCATCAAACTTTTTAAAGTGATTATACAATTTTTACATTCCCACCACCAATAAAGGAGTGTTCCTATTGGTCCACACCTTTGTAAGCATTTGGTGTGTTAGTGTTTTGGTTTTTGGCCAGTCTAAGAGGTATCTAGTGTTCATATTAATCTTTTCGGCAGTGAGGGGGGGGATCCAAAAAGTTTTATAAACCTCTCTGTACAATACTAGATTTTGTCTATGATCTCTCTGAATTTTCCTGAGCATTTTTACATTATGCCCTTTAGATTATAGAATTTAAGTACATTTATTAAGTGACTACATGTTCTTAGCTATGGTATATGATAAACCAGAATTGAATAAAATTTACTTTTGCCCTTAAATGACTTGCAGCTTACTATGTGAAGTTCCAAGAATACAAGTGGCACTAGATGAAGACAAAATGCAAAAGAGAATGTTATTTTGAATCAGGAATGGTGAAGTTATCACTGAGGTATGGGAGTAACCAGCAGCAACCTTCAGAGAGGGAGCCATTTTTCACGCAAAGATACCCAGTATTCTAGAACATTGATATACAGTGAGTAAATAAGCTGATGCTAAAGGGTCAGAGACCTTAGTTGACATCAGGATAGTTGTAATGTCCTCTGAGCAGTAATGTATGCATTCAGTCACTCTGGAAAGTTAATATGGATGTTTTAGGTAGAATCTTAGAGGGCACATAATTTAGTGGCCTGTAAGCAGATGGGGTTTTGACTGGTTGAATGATGGGTTGAAATTTACTGTTTGAGATAGTCACCTGGAAGCAGCATTGGGGAGGTTAGTGCAGTGTGAGATAATCAGGATATGAAGGTGGCAGTTGGGATGCTATTACTAGTATGTAACTGAAAGCAGAGTACATAGATCTAAAATGGGAGTGGTGTGACTGGGGAAGAGGGGGAACTAAGGGTTATAAGGATAAAGAATGTTTAAGGAGAACTGAAGTTAAGGAGTCTTGACAGCTGGGATGGGTACATGATGACCGAAATCTCCTAGCTGGCTGCTGAGATGTGGGTTCTGCTAAAGAAGAAATTATAATAAAGATTTTCATTTTGGAGATGCTGACCTAGGACATTAAAAATAAAATACCATGCTGTATTTTAAAACTGTGGGGGAAGGTGAGGCCTAAAACTAATGATCTGAGGGTGGTACATATAGATGCAATAGTGGATCTGATCACAAATCCACATTCCTTGGCATTAGAAAAGACAAAATTCCATGAATAATAGTCATTGATAAATCATTTCTGTATCTTTTAGATAAAAGTGAACAAAATGACCCTCTTTCTTAATTTGCTTTTTTTAGGCTAACATTAAAATTAATTTTCTAACTTCCCAGCAAGTACCAAAGCTCAAAGAAAATCAGACTGTTTTAAATTTCATACATGCCAGTTGACCTATAGACCTTAAGGACAGACATAGTATCAATGGAGTCAGTGAGATAGCTCAGTCTCATGGACTCATTTATAAGAAGGAAATCCATGCTGACAAAGTTGAGTGGCTAAAATCAACAGTGCCAATTCTAGAATTCAAGCCTTGAGTTGACTATTTACTCCTTGCTTTTTCTATCAAATGGACACAAAAGACATCTGAAAATAACTACTATAGATTCTGTGCCCCCAACACAACTTAATTTGAAAATCAGCATCCTTGTCATACTAGATCCACATTTAAATAAAAAAATAAGTACTAAATGCATGGTTTATGATGTGCCATTTCTTAAGGCTGCCATACAAACTACCACAGGCTGGATGGCTTAAAACAATGATTAGGGGCATGTTTTCTCTGAGATTCACTGCTCACCTAGAGTCACTGCTCACCTCTCCCTAGCTTCTGGTGGTGGCTGTCAATATTTGGTGTTCCTTGGCTTGCAAGTGCATAATTCCAATCTCTGCCTCTGTTTTCATGTGGTATTCTCCCTGTGTCTCTGTGACTCCAAATGGTCATACTCTTATTAGGACTGTGCTCCAGTATGATCTCATCATAACTAATTTCATAAGCAAAGACGGTATGTCTAAATAAGGTCACATTCTTAGGTCCTATGAATTAGGACTTCAAATGTCATTTTTGGAAGGAGATGCCATTCAATTCATATTATATGTCCTCTTTGCAATAAGCTATAATGACAGATGTTGACAAATAGTAACATTAAATGTTTATTATTATTTATTTTATTTTTAGAACTGTCAAAAACATTCAGAATGTTTGCAACCTTCATCTGAGCATCTAAGGGGTTTACATTATATTACATATAATACATTATTTTATAATTACCAGTAGAAATGACCAGTCACAGAACTGATTTTTTATAAAAGCAACATAATAAAGGACACTTCATTAAAGAAAAATAACTACATGACCAAGGAATATTAAATTTCTTTCAACTCTTCCACATTTTAAGCTTCTTTGGATAAAGTTATCAGTGATGGCCAGGATTCTCCAGCTTTATTAAAAAGTAATTAAGCTGGTGTACTTATAGCATGGTAGACCTAGCTAAAAAGCAAAGAATTTCTCTGAGTTCATATTTACAAATTTTACTGAGAAATCTGTGGATTTGCATTTTGTAGTTTTTTTTTAATTAGACATATATTCTTTATGATTAAGATAGAAAAACAGTGGGTCACATGACCAATTAAGACCACCCCCCTTCCTTAACTCAGTGTGTAGGAATATTTGGGAATAAATGCATTTCAAGTTGGTGGTTTTATTTGTAAAATTTACCATAAGTCTTGCAATAAGTGTTCCCAGGCTAGGGTTTTTCAAGGAGGTGCCCCGGGCATAGTGGGGCGCCACACAGAGTAACTCTCAGGTTGCTGATTCCTCCTGATTTGGTAGGACAAGACAATGGCAGTATTTGGACCACCGAAATAATGATAGAGGAAAAGACCAACTAGGGAGAAAGCTCTGTTGATGTGAGGTAGCTCAGCATTTCAATAGAAGTGTCAAGTTTCTTCAGAGCAGAGAAAATTTTGCAGCTATGTAAGGACTCTAGGGAATCAACTGTGACATCTTCTCTTAATCTCAAATTCTGTCTGGGTCCACTATGTGGAATGTCAGGCTTACTGTGTTTGCTGGCTCCCTGCAGTCAATTGTCAGTGCTGTTTTTTCTCATTTCCACTCTGGTTCAAGTCTATAACTGATTTTAAGCCCATGAATTATGCCTTTTACTCTTTGCCTTGCTGAGTGAATCCCTTAAGGGATGCAGCTTGCTGTGTTCTGCTCTTTAATAAAAGAAAAGCAAAAAGGCAAGGGGCCATTTCAGAATGAGATCCTTTTTTTTTTAATTTTTTTATAACAGTTTATTTTTACATCATTTTGTACATTTTTTTTCCATCAGAATGGAAAAAAAAATTACACTTGGGCTCATTTACAGGTGGATTTATATGTTGTTCTCTATAAATACTCTTTCTAGTAATAGAAAGTAAGTGATATAAAATGCTTGAATATCACCTTGTCATATAAACTATTCAAGGGGGAAATTCCCCCACCTTTCTGAGGTTCTTCTCGGGCTAGTGAAGAAAACAAATTGACATCAGGCAGATTAACAGAAGGAATAGACCAATTTATTTACATACATATGGAGAATATATATGCCAAAAATTCTATAATAAATAACAGATTAAAGTTTATATACTGAGTCAAGAAATAGGAAGATGTGACTTTATGTTTACTCTGCAAATAAAGATGGGTTTTTTTAGAGAAGACATTTACTTCTATAGCTAATCTTTTAATCTTTTAATCTTCATTCTTGTAGACAATGATGGTAATATATTTTCAAAGTCCATAGGGATTTGCTGGACCTTAGCTATAGATCTCAAAGTGACATGTATTGAAGACGGTCAGAATATACTTCTCCAAAACATGCCTCTTTGGCACAAAGATTTTTTTATTATTATTATAGTTTATTTTTACATCATTTTGTGCCTTTTCCATCTCAGTTGTAATAGTCTTCCCATCACAATTCACCCATGTGCCATCACCATAGTCCCATGCACTCCCCATACCCCTTTTTGATCCCACTCCCCACTCCACCCCTATAAAAGTATCTGGCATATAGTTGTACACTGTTATTATTATTATTATTTTTTCTCCCTGGTCCTTTATGCTCCTGCTATGAGTGAAATCATCTGGTGTTTATTTCTTTCTGGCTTATTTAACTAAGTATGATCCCTTCCAGCTCCATCCATGTTGCTGCAAAAGACATGTGTTTATCTTTTTTGATTACTGAGTAATATTCCATTGTATATGAGCCACATCTTTTTAATCCATTCATCTAGTTTTGGGCATTTAGGTTGATTCCATGTCTTTCCTATTGTAAATAAAGCAGCAGTAAACATGCGAGGCATAAAGATAATTTTAAGCTAGTTATGTGTAAGAAATAGCAGATATAAGAAAAGCTCTGAAAACAAGTAGATGCTAACCTTTAGTAAAATATTTCCATTTATGAATGACATTCCATTTGTCAAAGTATCTCTTTCCCTAAAACACGACATGAAAGATGACAAAATTCTCTAGAAACTCTTATCAGGGCTGTTGCTTGGGTGTTTTCCTGGGTGTCTCCATGTGTATAGGAGGTACAAATGTTATTAAGTTAATGTTTGTTTTTCTTCTGCTAACCTATCTTTATTCTAGCTAAAGTTACAAACAAAATACATATTAAAAAATATAAGCTTTTGATAATTCTAGTCACACCAGATCTTATCAACCAGTGTTTCAACACTAAGGAGGATATTTGCAGATTAAGAAAAAAAAAAAATTGACAAGCATAATACCAAAAACCAAAAGCCACAGCACATTTCATATTTTCATATTTTCAACAGGCAATCCCTCTAGCGAAATTTCTGAGATTTTTCAAAGACAGGCAATTTCTCACTAATGGGTTTACTCTTGATGATAATGGATTTTCAATAAAACATTTCTGCTTCATTTCTGTGTCCCTATAAAGCAGTCCAAATGAAAGTTGCATTTACTTGAAACTCAATCATCCATAAAAAAATACAAAGTAAAAAACAAAAATGAGTTAATGAGTTTTCAATATTACCCAGAAACCATAAATAGCAAGAGTACCAATAATGGACTCCTAGAGACTGGCCAACCTTTGGGCTTTCCAAAGTGGTAACCTTTAGGGCTTTCCCTGACCACGGCAGAGTGAATGAACACCTGTGTCACTTTCAGGCATCTGGTGAGTCACAATGAGGAAGGTTAGAGAAAATGCCTCCCAGGCTGTATACACTACCTACAGCTTAGATTTCATTTCCTACCTCAAAAATTGTGGCATGAATATAAGCACATTGAGATGAAAGCAGAAGTTAAGCAAACCTGTGAAACAAAGGTTTTGGGAAGAAATCTAAGAAGCAGGTGAAAACACTGATAGGATCTGCAAAATCTGTTGAGAAAATTCAAAAGATGAGCACTCAACATGGAAAATATGGTTGCATATTTGGCCAGACTTTGCAGGGAAATAAGGGCTGACAATGGAAAGCGCATTGGAGTGGGAAACAAAAGACCAAGATTTCCCCCCACCCCAAGTTCTGACACTCGGGGACCCTGAAATATTGGGCAAGGTAAGGAAGTTTTGAAGGTCCTTTTTATGCATAATGCAGTATTCTAAACCTTGATTTTACAAAGTCACTGTCTTTGCAAATAGTGCCACATTTTTAATTAATGGGTTTGTGTAGATCTCCTTTTCTTCATATATCTACACAGTGAAATATCAAGAGGATTAATCAAATTAACAGAAATCAAAGATTTGGAGTACAACAATATCAGTCTTTCTAAAGTCACTGATAAAAATCTATAAATTAGTGTGCAGACTGCAGGGTTAGGCTTTATCATAATCTGACTGGTTTATCGCATCAGTTAAAATTGTGACCAATTTTAACCTTCCAAGGTCATGGAGTTAACAACTTTTACAAAGTAATTTAACTGCCTTTCCTAACCTCTTTGCTGTTTGCTATATTCTTTTGCCACTCAACTTTTCCTTAGAGTTAGAATTGATACTAATATGATAAGAAAATCAATGCCACTTTTAGTAGAGAAAAGTCTGGTTTGCAGCGGATAAAAATATCTGGTGGGTGATGAACTTAATGAATGGAAAGGATCATTTAGAGTATAAGTAGCAGTCATACACTATATTAAATTAATTTTAAAAGTTAAAAATTGTATTAAATATTAATATTACTTTCTGAGTCTAATATAAAAGCATTTTAGAATACCATCAAAGCAATTTCTCTTAGAAAGTCGAAGTGACTAGTGAATGTTAGGGTCTTAATTCTGAAAACATTGTTATGAGATTGGATTGTTTGGAACAATCCAAAACCATAAAATACACACAAGAAAGCATAGACAAAATATTCTAAAAAATAGATTTCAGGTTGTCTTTGGGGATTCAACCCCTACTGCAAAGGGAAAAAAAAGCAAAAACAAACAAATGTGACTGCACCACACCAAGAAGCTTCTGCACAGTGAATGAAACTATTATTGAATTTTAAAGAGACCCTACTAAATGGAAGAAAGTAGCTGAACACCAAACATCTGACAAGGGTCCATGATTTACAAAGAATTCATACAACTCAGCAACAACAACAAAAGACAGAAGAGCTGAATAAGCACCTTTCCACAGAAGACATATAGACGGTCAATGGAAAAAAAATTACTTATCAGGGAATTACAAAGTCAAAATCATAGTGAGATACTAGCTCACACCTGTGATAATGACACATATGAAAAAAAACAAAAAAGTCCAGAAACAACTGTTGGCTGAGAATGTAGGGAAAAAAAGAAAACCTTATTGTTTGTGGGAATGTAGACAGATTTCAGTCTCTGTGGTGAGCAATATGGAGGTTTCTCAAAGCTTTAAAAACATATGTACCGGCCCTCCCTGGTGGCGCAGTGGGTTAAAGCACTGCACTAAGAAGCTTAAGCCACTTCGGCATGAGTTCAATTCCCGCCTGCCCCGGAGGAGATCCACATGGCAAGGCAGACCTCTCCTGACCTGCCCGCTGCTCTCTTTAGCATTGTACTTCGTTGATCTGCCTGTTCTGCTCCCCACTCTGTCTCTGGTGAACCCTCTCACCCTCTGCATCTCTGGCCTGTACCCCAGTTCTATATGAATAAATAAATAAATCTTTAAAAAAATATATATGTACCATACGATTCCACTTCTAGATATTTCCTGAACAATGCAAAGCCACTAATTCAAAGTGATACATAATAGTGTTCATTGAAGCATTATTTACAATAACCAAGATATGTAAACAACCCCAGTGCCAATGACAGATAAGTGGACTAATAAGATGTGGTATTAAAACCCAGTGAAATCTAGCAAGCTATAAAAAAGGATTATCTCTAGCCATCATGACAATATGGTTGACAGTGGAGGGGATTAGGTTGAATATATAAGATAGAAGGAGAAAGCCAAATACAAGATGGTTTCACTCATATGTGGACTATAGAAAAGCAATACAAAGTGTCAACAAAACCAATCCAAAAGCAAATTATAGAAATGTGAATGTAAAAAATAAGAATACTTAAGGGGGCAGGGAAAATGGAGATCAAAGTGCGGCTGGGCCCAATGGAATATGGTGCAGTGATAGTGGGTGTGGTGTGGTCGTATACATAAGAAGGGATGAGAACCTGTACCTTTATTTTTTTTTCTGCTACTTTTCCTTTCCTTCTGACACATTTCACTGAGTATAATCCCTTCTAGTTCCATCCATGTTGCTGTGAATGGTATCTTTTTT
>NW_004567111.1:48255204-48297513 GCF_000260355.1 Condylura cristata
GTGCTTCAATAAACATAGGAGTGCAGGTTTCTCTTTGAATTATTGTTTTTATCTTTTGGGTACATTCCTAGGAGTGGAAATGATGGGAGAACCTATACTTTTAAAGCACATGCTATCTTGTAAACCAGTGTTACCTCAACAACAACAAATATAGATGATGTGAGAAAGAAGTAAAGAATGACTTGTACAATGTCAATGGTTTGTCAGGAATAAAGCTCTAATTCCTTATATTTTCAACTAGTATTACTGGAACTCTTGCTTTTCAATATGAAAGAAATTTCTAAAGAATGTGTAATCTTGTAGCAGAACACAAGGATGGACTGATCAGTCACAATATTTCTTAAAAACAGTTTCTTGACATTTCATATAATTGGAAATAGAAACAAAATGTTGAACAATGAAATATATTCTAAAATCACTGTGCTTGAATATGGCACACTCTTTCCAAGATATACTCATTTAGTCACTGAATTGAGCATTATTTTTTAATCAAGATAATATGATGCTTGATGGATGTACAGTGGGCACTAACAATATGAGGTATCCCAAATCAACATTCTCCCTTACAATCCAGAGAAGTAGATGAGTAGGCAGTGCCACAAATAATCTGCAGTTATAATCTGAAAATTTCTAGAAATTAAAGTACCAAGAGAGAATGTGCTAGTTGTCCAAATCCTGATTGGTGGTTCTATGTGAGTCCTGTGTAAACAATAGTGAGTCCACTTAAAATAGCACTAGACATCAATATGGGGAATGATTTTGTGTGAAATTTGTAGTTTTTTCAGTTTATTTGACATGGTAGACCTGTAATACATATTTAGAACATAAAATGAGAGAGAACAAAAATATCAAAAATTTCTCATAAGAATACAAATAAATTTACAACCACAGTAAAAAGAGTAATACTAACATGCTGTGTTCTTACCCCTATTGTTCCAAAACTTTCTGGTTTTCTTCTCATCTTTTTCTTGCATAGGTGTGTCCATATCCATTTGATCAGATACCAAAGAGACTTGGGGCTGGGGATGACATTGAAGGGAGTGGGCAGGGTACCTCCTTCTTCAAAATAACTCATCCAGAGCTTTGTTCGAGCAAATTTCCATTCTATGTCTGCATGGTCCTGAACAAGAAAATATGATAACGGCTGACAGGTTTCTTAATTAGTAAAGTGAGATAAATCTCACAGAAAGCCTGTAACTTAACTTTGAGTGACTTGTGGAACATTAATTAAATTGCTTTAAAAAACACTAATTCTGGAAGATAGTCATCTAAACATTTCAGATGGTGTCTTACCCTGGTAGGAGTCAGCTCTCTTGTCACTTTTCATTCTCCCCTCTTCAGTGAAAAGGATATCTAAAGTAATCCCATGCTAAAGAGACTGTGGTGATTAGTTATGACTTGAAGACGAGTCTTCATTTCCTACACAGCAGGCATACCCTGGCTCAGTTTTATTAATTTCTGGCTACAAATAGGGCACTCTGTCTTATGTAAGACCTTAAACCCCTGCCTACCTGAATGGCACCCTCACAGATGCTCATGCCTTACCCTTCTGGTGTTTTCAGGAAAAGTCTTACTTGTTATATTTCTACACGAATAATTCTTGTCCACCTTCCGGCAACAGGTATACACTCAGCAGTTCCCCTAACAAGTATAAAAGAAGGCTTCTGCCATGACATTGAACTTGTATATAACTTTGGTCAAATGGCATCAGGTAGGTGTGTGGCTAATGGTGCCCATCAGTCTGAGACTATATCTTCCATCATATATTAACCATTCCACTTTGTTAATCTCCTGGAAAAATGTAGGGACATTTGTGGCAATTAGATATAGGACAGCCAGTTTCCTTTTAAATTAGCTACAAATCTGATTTATGCAGAAAATCTGGGAAGTAGGAGGTGGAAGAAACTAGGCATATTTTCATTTTAAAAATTTTAAATAGCTCATTTTATCCCATTAATGTTATTAAAAAGAAAGATTTTAGAGTAGGAGAATAATCTTAACAATACATTCTATTCTAATATTTCTAAATTCCTGTGTGCTAATAAATGCATGCATTAAATATACATTTCTAATTTGAACACTATGAGTTTTGTTCTAGATGCTGAACAGATTGAGCTTCTAACAGGAATCACCATCTAGAAAATTCATGACCTTATTGCTGCTTAGCAAATGTTTAATTGAATGGATTAGTGGGTAGATAGAAGCATACAAGTTAATTTCACTCTCATTTTCTCTCTGCTTCTTTTCCTCTATTTATCCCCATTTTCTGCTCTTTCTGTCTAAATAAGCATATAGATTCTGCATTAATGAAGAAAAGCAAATATTTTTATTCAGAAATCATGGAGAATGGAACTCAAGGATTAGCTCAAGGTAAATAGAGTTGGTCATTTAGATATATTGTCACATATAGACCTGCCACAATATGTCACAGGCCACATATAGACCTGTGAGTAGTTTGTGCTCCTTCTAATTCTTTGATTTTCTTAGGGAGCTCCAAATTAAAACTCTTCCTGACTTCACATGTTGTTTTATAGCTCTCATATGGTAGACTCCTGTGTTCATGGTTCAGGGTTCTGAGAGGGTCATTAACAAAATCTTTAGTGTATTGAAAATCCAAAGGGAAAGTTCTTAGCTGGCAATAAATAAATCACCTTCTTCTGCCTAACATGTAACTCTTCAGCAGTATTTAAATCTTAGCTCAGATATTTCCTATCCTGGAAAGTCTGACTTGAATCCCACCCAATTCAGCTGCCTCCTATAAGACCAGCTTCTTCCCATAACACCATCCTCTCTTCTGTGTGTATTCTCATCAAATTCTTAAATTCTTTGTCTCAATATTGAAATTATTTATTGACTTTTACGAGTCCCTACGAGATCAAATTTTTCTCAGAGTAGGGACTATATCTCTGTATCCCTTAACACAAGCATATGTCTAGCATGTAATAGGTGCACAACAAATATTTGATCATCAAACAAATGAGTGAGAAAGAAACACACTTTCATGTGAACATGTGAACTGCACAATTGCTTTTGCCTTTCAACTATTACATTTTCCTTTTTTTTTTTTTAATGCTTTACCCTAAAGCTTTGAGTTTGGGCAACAGTACAAAAAGAAAAAGGTTTCAGGGCAAAGACTGCTATTCTGAGACAGGTGAAAATCAAATACATGGCTTGTCCCTGTTGTAAAGAGGCTGTTTCCGGTTCCCAGGTCACTCAACTCTCAAGTCATATTAGCGTTTCTATAAAAGTAGAAAGCTGAAGATCATTCTTATCTCTGTAAGAAGTAACCTGGATAAATGTGTCTCACATAGGAACAAAATGAAATGTACTATTGAATAATGTTCTGTTGGTAAAAGCAGCACTTTTAATGCTTTATGGGAATCAAGTTGTATACAGAGTTTTTCTGTACCTATTTGATAATTAAAGGCTTCCTAATTTTTTTGGAGAAGTGGTCTAGAAAAAAAGTCCATATTTTAGAACTATGTTGACTAGAAGAATACAACATATCTAGAACAAATATATAGGGACCTATAAAACAATTCAGGTATGTAAGATGCTTAAGTTAAAGCTTTACAAATGCAGATATTCAGATGTAAAGGCTAGGTTCTGGTATAACCAGTAGCACTACTTTAGTTCTGTGAATCAGTAAAAAGATCAACCATTCTTATGTTTTATGCACTTTTTCATCTTTGACACATGTCTGCATAAAGACTAAGTAAATTCAGAAAGCTGCTTCTCAGAATAACAATATCCCAAGGGTTTAACTATAGACACAAAGATGCAATGTAATTGTAGTTATTTATACTGAAAATGAAGTCTACAACTACATTTATAAAATGCTACTTATATATAAATATGGAAGCTTAAGAAAGATATTCAAGCACAGGTTTCTTTTGTCACTGTTACTGTTAACCTTAGACATAAGTCATATATGAATACATTCAAGGGGTTTTGTCTGTCTTATCCACTACTGTGTTTCTAGTTCCTAGAATAGTACCTGCAAGCAGAATAAGTACTCAGTAAGAATTTTTTGAATGAATGAATGAATGAATAAGTGAAGCTAAGTTGTTTGGAGTCCAGAATTTCAAATAAATACATATGCCAATTTATATTCTGTTACAGAATTTAGGGTGATGGATGCATCCTTTTTTCTGGGCTTTCAGAATCTGAAATACCTGTGTGGATTTTTTTGGCTGTTTTGTTTTTTGTTTTTCCTTGCATCTCCTTTTTGGGTTGCCTTCTTTTTAAGATTTATTTATTTGTGCATACAAAACTGGGGTACAGGCCAGAGGTGCAGGGGCAGTGAGAGGATTCACCAGAAACAGAGTGGGGAGCAGGACAGGCAGATCAAGGAAGTACACCACTGAGGGGAGCAGCGGTTGGGTCAGGAGAGGTCTGCCGCGCCATGTGTATCATCTCCTGAGCAGGGATCTAACTCATGCTGAAGTGGCTTTAGCTTCTTAGTGCTGTGCTTTAACCTGCTGTGCTATCAGGGAGGGCCCAGGGTTGCCTTTTGTATCTTGCCAAGCAGTCATGGGTTTGCTTTCATCAAGACTATAGGTTAAAAGGACAGAGACAATGCACAGCCCAAAGGATGGCACAGAAATGAGTTGCCTGTTCATAAATTATGCCTCACATACTAATTCTGTGGCCATGACCGTCTGGCAAGACAGATTTAGTTTATTTTATAATCATAAGTAATTTGACACAATTAAATGAATAAACAGCCAAGTATAGTAGAATACCTTTTAGAAATTTGAATTACTATTTATGTTATACTTCTGGTCAGTCTCACCAGTAGCCAATTAACCAGTGATTCTAAGATGAGGGATAGGTAGGAACAACACCACTGAGGAGTGGATATTGAATAAAAATAGAGTTACTCAACTTACAGCAATCAGTTGGTAAGAATTATTCATCATAGCTATTAACATGTTGAGTAGAACAACCAGAGAGATGACATTGTACGTCCCGAACATGGTGGCACCGACAAACTCAGTGAATTCGTGCTGTGCTTTGACGTTGGTCACATATAAATTGATGAGTCCAAATATTGACCAAAACAGGGACTGAAGAGTCTCAAATAACCTAGAATAAAGATAAAAGGACACTAATAGCTATATTAATAGAGTCATTATGCAGGAAGATGTTGCAATATAACTTAATGGTTTATGCATGTTTGATTAATTTATCAATAGTAAAGTAACATTTTAGGTTCTTCTAAAATTAGGTTTAATAAGAAGAAATTTTTTTCATCTTACTAGCACAAATGGTGATCTTGATTTCCCCATCATTTTGAAAACTACATTTAGTTTCCTAGAGCAGTGGTGACAGATGTGACCCACAGCCCTTTTTAATATGGTCCCTTACATAAGGATGATTTTTGCTTTTTCAAATTTTGGGAAGAAAATCAAAAGAAGAGTGATATTTTGGGACATGTGGAAATTATATAAATCCACATTTCAGTGTCCAGAAATAAGGCTTTGTTGAAATGCAAATTCATTCATGCACCGAATTTCCCTTTGTGTTATAATGGCAGAGGTGAGTGTCCATGTGACTCACAAGCCTAAAATATTTATTGTGGTTCCTTCTCACAGTATGTTTGCTGATCCTTCAGTAATTTAGGGTCACTGACATCCTTAAGCTGAGACTTTGATAAACATCAGTTATTTTATTCAGTTATGCTTTTGGTTATGGGGATGTTAAAAATATTGTTACCATTATAGAGTTCCACAATTACATTTGAAACCACAGATAATTATGGAAGCTTACAAGGTATCTCTGAAATCTTAGATGATTGATTTTTTTTTTTTTTTTTTATATTTCAGAGGACCTTTACTCCTGTCTGAAGGACTAAACTTTAAATGTCTAAAGGGAAGTTCTTTAGCATATTTTAAGAAATGAAGCACAGTAAAGAGTGCCTCAAAATCTAAAAGAATTGTTTAAATTTAAATGAGCTGGTGTTTGTTTCAACAGGACCAATATAAAACATTAATAGAAGTTTATAAAGAGACAAAAGAACTCTTCAATTTTCTGATAAATGGTTAGACCATGCTTGTAGTTACATTATTAGAAAACCAAAAACTATCTCATACTTGGCATGGTGACTAAGCAGGTAGAATTTCAGCATCTAGAGAGAAAAGCATTAGTTTGGAATCATGTTGTAGGACTCAGTAAATCATATTTTCTTGGCAGCTCCCAGGCCCAGAACATTGTTCCACTTACACCTTTATCAAAGGTGATCTGGGCTAGAGCCTGGTTGGGTTAGTCAGTCATGGTCAAGAATCCCAAGCAGACCGATTTATAGTATGGCCTGATGTGAAAAGATGATCCTACATGGTCAGATATTTTCATTAAGAAAGTTTATCTTAGAAATCAAGGACCATTTTGAGATAGTTGTGAAAATGGGTTGAAATGACAGGAGTGGTGATATAGACGTAATCACTGGGGTTATGAAAAATCAAAGGTTTGAGATAGTACGAACTCAAAAGCAGGAAACTGAGAATTAATAAATTGGTAATAAAAATGCTTCAAAGGCACACATGTGGAGAAACTGAGTCATATTCACATTGGTTCTCAGAGTAAAAATCCCATGGCCCAACACTGTGTTAACTTCTGGTCTTCCTGAATCAGGCTGGTTCTAGATTCTGCCTTTCATAAGATCAAACCTTGCTGTGAAGATCAAAGGGCTACAACCCTGTTGTAATTCTTATACCATGACTTGAAACAGAATTTCTAATCTGTGTAACCAGGAGAATCTAACTAAGGATGCCTTAATTGGTGTTCAGGTCTAATTTTCTCAAATCCATTGCTTCATCAAAAAATAATATTTTCATATCTTTAATTATAGAATTAAATTTTAATTAAAGACCATGAAACTTAATTGTTTGCTTATGTATTTATTTTGCAAGAGCCATTCAGCAATGGAACAAGTTACCATACAGTGGGAAGGGTGCTAATCCAATCTACTTCAGTCAGTGACTTGTTAACTGGATGTGCATTATGTGATCAGCTTAAAATCAAGATGTCAGAGTCTAAGAAAATCAGGGAGAGTTTAATTTAATTCACTGTCTCTAGGCAAAGGCCACTAGAAATTATTATTTGAAAACTTTCTGAGGAAAATAACAAATTTGACTCAAGTTCATGGGGTTCTTTATTTTTGGTAACTTTGAGGACAGTTTCTAAAATTAATGACAGTGTCATTTGGATTCAATGTGAAATTGTTTTGTTTTTTATCTCTCTAGTGTATATTCTCACTGTGTATGTTACAAATACAATTCAACTAGTTTTCCCCTGACATTGATAGCCGTTCGGAGAGAACTAAATGTTACATAAGTGATATAGTAAATTCTGCAAAATGATGCCACATTAAATCCCATAACAGTTGTTTTTAAATGTTCAAATGGAAACAGTGATGTAGAATAAG
Organism: Condylura cristata; assembly: GCF_000260355.1. Classification (NCBI taxonomy): domain Eukaryota; kingdom Metazoa; phylum Chordata; class Mammalia; order Eulipotyphla; family Talpidae; genus Condylura; species Condylura cristata. The sequence goes on from NW_004567111.1 coordinate 48,262,631, forward strand.
TGGATTGTTATGGTTGCATAATATTGATTTGCTTCTGTCTAAAAAAGGACAAGTAATTATTAGGCAATATTAGCAACCTATTTTACAAAATATTTATTTACATTTTTACTTACTATTGAAAAGGAGAAAATTCAAAATTTGTGATTAACTTTGGATGTCTTCTTCTATTTATTTTACTTTTTCCAGAGGAATAAACCAGAAATGAGTTTCAAAGAATAGCTCCACTAACTAAAATATATTTACTTCTTAGATTAATTAATGCTTTAGTATCAAGAGTTGAATATTCCTAAACTAATTATTATTTTTATCATATGAATTTTGAAGTCACTCTGTTAACATTTCAAAGCCCTTGCTTCTACAAATGTTTTCATAATTAATGATTCAAAAATCTAGTGATAGCAATATCACCTATAGTTTGCAGTCATTAGTTGTACATATTGCAAATTGCCTTTTGTGATTATTTTCCTAATTCTATAATAAGATAAGGACAGAAAACTATGGAAGATAATGTCACACTTGACTGACACTTAGCCTAAAACACTTGTTGAAGATTAATACCTGGTAATTTCTATTAGTTGAGGTTACAGTATAGCCTTCTTAAAGATAATATTTTGATATTTTGTTTTTTATAATATTTTCAATTGCTACTTCTAAAAACTAGCTTGGTTCCTAATTAAATACTTACAGCTGGAAAAAGCAAACTAATAAAATGTTAATAAAGTCCACCATTGAAGTTTTCCTTTATCTCTTAAGAGTAAAGCAATGAGGAAATATAAATTAGCACTTGACACACATCCATCTTAGTTTATAAGGAATAATGTAATAACAAATCAAAGTATGACTAAAAATGGCCAGTTTCAATTATGAGGGGTACAATTGCAATAAACATCAAAGGGTTGTTTTGTTTAAGAGATAATATTTGTCATAAAGTCCATGTCTTCTTCATAATAGAGTACTTCACCCAGAGGCTATTATCTTAAAATTATGTGAAGGATCACTCTTTTAGTAACATGTAATTCTTCCCACATTAAAGAGCAAAAAAGTCTGGAAATAGGAAAAGAGCAAGAAGTGTCCATTTACTTGTTAGAAAATGCACAATGACTAGAAAACACAGGACCCTCTTTAAGTCCAGTAGGAGTCTCTCTGACTAGAGGGACTCAAGACAAGCATCCTGGAAAATGTACATCACAGATAGTCTTTGGAAAGCAATGAAATTATGCTAATTGGGAAGGCAGAAAAGGGGCATTCTGGGGAAAGAAGGTAAGACATATTTGGGTATTTATAACCCACTGAAAGCATTTACGAGAAAATTGTTACTGGGGAATGGAGAAAGATGAGGCTTGAAAATTAGGCCAAGGGCAGATCACTGAATGACCTTGTTTGTCAAACTAAGAGATTTAACTGTGTCCACTAAGGAATGAGAACCGTTTAGGTACTATGGACAGAGGAAGGTCAAGATTATGCTTTAGAAAGATTATTAAGGCAACAAAGATGGAAGACATAGGGTGATGAAAAGCCCAGCACAGGGATAAGATTTAGACATGGGAAGTGAGCAATGGAGAGTATACCAAATTTATAAATAGCAGGAGTAGAGTTCTGCATGTGAAGGGGGTGGCTCCTACCATAGGAAAGGGGTTCTGAAGCAAAAGAAGCAAAATCAATTTACAAATCAAGATAAAGGCTACTGTTGTCAACCTCTCCACATGTCTCTCACCCATGTCTCTCACCCATGTCTCTCACCCATGTCTCTCTCAGTCTCTACATGTTTCTTCTCTAAGTCTACGAAGTCCCTCATGTAAGTCCAAAGTCAAGAAGCTAGCACCCTTCTTCATCTGTCTCCCCTAAGCCCACCTGCCTTCCTGTTACATAGCTTCAGCTGGCCACTCAACTCTGACCATCATTAAGTGAGGGTGGGGAACGTCAAACTTCCCATTTATGAGAATGCTTTTAACAAAATGATGGAAGCAGCAGTCAAATTGCAACTGGGTGGAGAGTAAATAATAAAAGGAAGACATCATGTTAAACTTATTTTCAGGAGTACTTAGATGAAAGGAAGGAGAGAGACAGAATTGATGGGGCACACAGCCTTTGCACTTGGAGTACAGGGACTAATAGTAGTGTATGGAAGAGTCAGGTGAGAGGTGATATTCTACCACTGTAGGTGATGATTAAAGGAAGCCAAACAGCTAACATTGTTTTTATTACATTGTATGACACATACTGCTAGCTTCTTGACTTTGGACTTACATGAGGGACTTGGTAGACTTGAATGACTTTTACATGAATTACTATGTTTTTTAATTCTCTTAGAGAATAAGATAGCTCAGATGGTAGGTGAGAATGCAGCAAAGTCTTAAATTTATGAGGATTCAGAATTTAAAAAAATATAAAAAAGCCCAAGTACATCATCAGATATACTTTCACAGTGATTTATAGCCATTATATCGAAACAGGATCATTTAGGGACTGGCAACTTGCACGTGTTTATCAGTACATTGTATATTCAGGTATGTTAATAATGCTAGGAGTTATTAATCTGTTTTTTTAAAGTTTTTGAATAATGTTAACCAAAAGTAACTTGTTGCTTACATATTTATAGGCCATTATCTGGAAAATAAAATTTTAGGTAGAATACCTGATTTATTTGGGTTGAATGATTTGGGCTAATTATTGTTGATATTTGCAATTATTTGTTGCTTTCATGATAATAGAAGATACCATCAGTTTGGATACAATTTAATAAATAATCTAAGCAATTACATGTGTTTGCTTTAGAATACAACTTATATTAGACATTACATGAGACTTCTCTAACATCACTTTTCTTTAACTGATGCTAAAGTCATGTCATAATAGGTCACTATTTGCCATGAGGTCACTAATAGAGAAAGGGGATTCCTGAGAATATTACGGTCACATTTATCAAGATAAGATTACATCTAGTGCTATTAATTACAGATGAAGTAGATGTCTAAGAAAGGACAGGATTTTGGAAACAGATCTGTTCCCTGAATTAAAGAAGACCTGGGGAAGTAACACATTCTAGGTACTGTGTGAGAGTTCTTTCTGGAAGATACAGCTTGGAAACAGCAACAGACATAGAAGGCATGTCTTGGCAAGGTCAAACCCTTGTAAGATCTGGTCTTACTCGCCAGAGGGCAGATTATTAAATCAATGATCACAACTGACAGGGAAAAGATATATCAACTGGGATACAGCACAGTGCTAGTCACCAGGATGTCGCTGTGTGGGGTCATGCAGACTCTGAAAAGAAATTAGGAAATATGAAGAGACCAAGTAAACTGAAGAGCAGAACTGTTGCTTAACAAAAGAATAGACTGGGGAGCAAGGGATAATATGACGGAGGTGTTGGGAGGACATTTTATTTCCTTTTGGATTTGTGATTGTATCAAGTCTTTCAGAATGAAAGGCTGAGCTTAAATTTCTCTATATGCAAATTAATGGATGTTTTCAACATTGGGCTCAAAGGTAAAACAGATACAGAATTGAACCAATAAGAGAATTTAAATCATAACTGACTTAATTTATGTGATGTTATTGATTTCCTCCCATTTCAGAAATCATTATACTCTCATATTACATAAAATTATACAATCACCTATGAATAGGGTCTTACTTTTAAGGTCACTTACAAATTAATTAGGTATTTATGTGTGTTTACTGTATCAAGAAAAATCACTGAACTTCATTCATTCATCTGCTAATTATCTGTTAACCAAAGGGAAGAAAAAGGACATGGATGCCTGCAAAGTGTTCTCTGAGGACTCTGTGAGTATCCAACAAGGTAACTATGCTACCAGCATACCTGATAGTGGGACTGACCTTGGAGGAGGCCTAGAGCACATCCAAGTAAAAGCTCACAGAGAGCTTCCCATGTATCATAATCATGTTCTAGGTTATCTTGGGTTTCTATTTTGGATTATTTTTACATATTTCGATTTTTGTGCACGGAACTAGAAAATATTTGTAAGAGGTAAGTGAAAAGTCTTTTAGTACCTAGAAAACACACAGGGAAAGTCAGAAAAGCTCTTGGATTTTCTATATGACTAATTATATATATAACATACACACACATCTATCTATCTATCTATCTATCTATCTATCTATCTATCTATCTATCTATCTATCTAATCTATCTACCTAGATCCTTCTCACATTAAATACACACCATACATGCACACATATCCAGTATGTTTATTTTAAATTTTAGTAAAATGGTATTTTCTTTTAAATGAGCTCAAAAAAGAGAAATGCATGTAAACTATATGTGTGTGTGTGTGTGTATACACACACACACATATATCTTCTCTTTCAATGTGCTTGTAAGATGACAGTAGGTCACAGATTTCTGTTTTATTACACATTTTAAATCAGCTTACAAACATTTTTCTTTTAATGACCTCGTTTAAAAGAAAATGCCATTTTAATAAAATTCAAAATAAACATACTGGATGTGTATGTGTGGTGTGTGTATTTATTGTGAGAAGGATCCATTTATATTTAAGACCATGCTAATTCTGATTTTTTGCATTTAGCAAAGTGTTCTCTGCAACCACTTGTCATAATTTTTCAAATTATAATGCAACACACTCTAAATCTTAACATTACTGATAAAAACATCTGTTGGACTTACGTCGAAAACGCATTATTCTGTTTTTCACATCGTATGCCTTTGCAGCTTAATCCTTTTGTTTCTTCATAATAGAAGTACAGTTGATTCAGGCCATTTGCGAATGCTAGTAACACAAGGCAGTATATGAATAGAAACTTCAAAATGTCCAGGAGCATCCTTCCCAAAGAGATTTGCAGAGGCCCCAGGTGAGAATTTGCTGTGAACAATGAGATCAGGCGCAAGGAACTGAAGATGTTTGCAATAGCAAATAAAGCTTCTGCCACCAGAGTGGGATGCCACATGTCCCAAGATTCTCGTGGATTAAGAGCACTGTACTGGAAGAAACAGACAAAGGAAAGTTAAACAAACACATACGTATTGCCACTGCAGGTAGCTTCAGCACCAGGAGTGTTGTCAGGAGGCGGTTGTCCTTTGTCATGATGAAATCCCCAGGAAACTTAAGAATTTACGGAATTTATAATTTATGAATTCCTAATATGTCCTTGTCTTTTGTAGTACTTGCTAACACATGAAATGTATTTGTCATTGACCAATCCATGGAACATAAAAAAGAAAAGGAAAATGATATGTAGGGAAAATGTGATTTTCTATTGAGGGAAAAATAGCAATATTATGATAACAAAGCTACATTCTAAAGGTAAACAACTAACCAGTGGCAGTACTTATCATGGTTGGCTCATTTGCTTTCTAATATTGGTAAGGATACAAATTACCTGTAAGTGAGTAGAAATTATGATTAGTTGTCTTGGAAATGGTAATGCCCAATCAGAGAACACTGTTAGTGCTTTGTATCTGTTACATCTAAATGTAGGTAAAACCTGAGAAATCATCCTTAGAGTCAATGTTGCTTATTTTTGTGTGTAATGTATAGACAGTGTGCTACTTATCTCAGCATATCTTAATTAGAGAACTTAGGAGATTTGGGGAAAATATTTGCTACACTGAATTTTGACTAGATTAAATAGAACTGCAAATTAAAATGTCAGTTTTGAATTATCTAGATAGTTAGCTATATTAAGAGTACAATGAAATTGATCTCTTGTACTATTTAAGTAAATTGATATCTTTTTTTAAAAAAGCATCCTTCCATATTGCATTATGAAAGCCTATAATTAAACCTATATGAGAACTGAGTACTTTATGAATTCTCTTCTTTATACACATGAAAAATAGTCTGGATAAGGGGATATTATCCTTAATAACTATGTCAGAAAAGAAAACAAGCTTTACTTCTTTATGAGACCCATCAGAATATTTTTATTCTTTTTGTATTATATTTTATACCAAAGATGTTTACAAATGCTAATTAATTCTCTTGAAACTAATAGATAGTTTTTTTTTTTTTTTAATTCTCTGAGGAGAAAATACGTCACAAGCTCTTGATTGTGTTCAACACTCAGACTCTTGCTTGAGTGACAATCAAAGTTTGAACTAAAGGAAAATTATTTTCTATTTTTAAGTCTGGGTAACTGTTAGTGAATATTTCCACTCCTAGTTTCAGCATAAAATAGAGAATGATTGAAGATGGAGAAAAACATTATTTTTTTAAGGTTTCTTTAATTGATTATTGCAAATATTCGAGTGAAGGTCTGTAGGGTCGAATACTACCCATTTTTCTCCATTTGGTCCTCCAGTGTGTGATGCTATCTTTTCCTTCAAGGGCCAAGATCTCATTCTCCTTTTTGAAATTTCTTTTGAAAACATACACATTATACATCGTCCCTCTGTTGATGTCTAATTCTCTCTCTCTCTTTCTCTCTCTGTCTTTCCCACCACTCATCTGCTTTAGGACTATCTTTCAAAATATACAAAGTATGAAACAGGAAACAGTCTTCAGGATATAATTGTTTCCTTGAAAATTTTCACACTATTTAATCCTATGCCCTGCATGTCATAAATGCTTTCCATTTTACAGTCTTGAGGTGCTAGGTCCTGTCCCAGCACATTTCTGGTAATTGTTGGTAAATCTAAGTATGTTCGTTCACATGTATGATGATCTAGGCTTTCTGAGAAAAATATGGTTGGCATCTGGGTGAAATGATGTTTGAATGGCAAATAAGTCCTGGAAATTAAAAACAGAGACCCCTGAGAGACAGAGAAGCATTTCCCTGGAACCATCTGCTTATATTCTAAAGATAATAAACACAGGGATCTTTGCCTCCCCAGAGAAAATTTGTTTGCTCTAGTAAGTTAAGGTCTCTCTCTCTGCTGCTCCAGGGAGAAAATGGGCGGCTGGCACAGCTGCAAAAGTAGAAGCTCTGAGATTCACAATTCCCCAGTTTCTCTCCTGAGGCACAAATTCCTGTAAGTAAAGAGGACATCTGACTATTCATGTGACTCTGGAGGACCTGGAGCCTGGGGAACCAACACTGACACTTATATAAGTCAGTTGTCTACCCTCTTACCAGAAACTTCATTTCCTGTGAGGAATAATAAGCATTTACATATTAAATAATTATCTCATATCATTCTTTCAAGCTATGCATTTCAGTGTTTCTCCTCTAGTTCATATAAACATTTACTTAGGTTTTAAATTCAGTCACCCTTTAACAAGACAATTTAAAAATTCTTGCAAGCCATGGTTTTCTTTGAATGTGTTGGAAAACTTCATAATCACTTCAGATTATTGAAGATATATTCCACACCTTGCATTAGGAATGAAAAGGTCAAGTTTAAGTCATTTATATTAATTTTAATTCATTTTTCATTTTTGCATGTTTATCTCTAACCATTTGCGGTAAATCTCAGTAGCCTTTTTCAGTTTCCTTTTTCTCATCAGCCCCTTAACTGTTGAGTTCATGTCAAGTCTTTTCCCCTTCTACTGACTCTGGATCTTTTCTGCGATTCAGCTGTCAGTATGTGCTGGGCCTCTAGGTGTCATAGACTCTTCTTCTTACAGTATATTTTACATTCTGGTGCTTCTTTTTCTTGGGCATATCATAGGCATCTCAAATGCACAAATTTTAGCATCTTATTTACAAGGTAAAAACCTTTCCTTTCTATAAATCAGATAACTAAGTAATAAAAGTCAACTTTATTGTGATATGTAATACCATATTAAATAATTAGGATTAAAATCTCTATAGCTCTTTTCTATAAAAGAACATTTTTTAAAAATCCCGTAATTTGAAGAGTACATTGTAATTAAAACACTTGTGAACTAGAAACAACATTTACCAACTTTCAAGGTGATAAGGGTAGTATCAATGAGATACAACTTAGAAATAATCAGAAGAATGATGCTGTAAGGAAAAAAAAACACATCGTGATTGCTAAAGTAAATGTCATTTTTTATAGCAATTTTTACTTTTAAAAATCGTGTTAAATTCACAGAATGTTAAACACTGCATTTAATCATATGTTAAATGACTGAACATCAGTATGTGAGATGAGTTGTGTCTACGGAAAAGGGGACAGGTCATATTTAGGAGGAAATGAGCCTTAATGAAACTAGGTAACATCTCATAGTTGTTTCCAGGCATCAACAAACTCTGGATTAACATTTCATACCATACCTAGTGAGGAGTGGAAATGACTGACAACCTACCTCTTGAGAATTAGGAGCACATTAAAAAAAAAAAAAAAGCCACAATCCATAAGCCATGAAATGTTAATGAAACAAGTTATGCCAAGAAGCACCATCAAGTCGTGCATGGAAGAAAAATATCAAAGTCATAGATACTTCTTTTTGCCTTTTTCTCTACAATGTAATTGATTGCATTGTATTTAAAAGCAACTATTTGTTGCTTTATTAAGTCCTATTCTGTGGCACTGTGTTGAATAATTTAATCTTCACAAACATTTTATAGGATTTGATTATTAGTTATATTTTGCACATAACAAAAATGAAGCACAGGTTAAGTAATTTGCTCCAGATCACACAGGTAGGAAATGGGCTAGGTAGAGCGCACACCCATGGTGAATCAGAGCTCCAATCTCACCACAGTTTTGGTAACAGCCTCTTTCTTTCACCTGTATATGAATTGTCTTTTAAAAGGATCCCCCACTCCTGGTGGGTGAATCATAAAAGATGAATGAATTTAAAAAGGGTGATCCTTCTGCCAGCCCTATTATAAAATGTTCTCCCTCTAGACAGAAATATTTTCCTTTCGGGGCACCCACAGTGTTTTTGGTTTGGATGCATGGGTTGGCAAAACAAACAACCTAAGGCGGGTGTGTTTCACTTCCATTTATGCACCCACAGACGGGCGAAGAGCGTGACAATCCCAGCAAAGATTCGAGCTATCGAGCTCCTTGACATGGTAGCCTGCAACATAGGAGACCAATCTGCTATTTGCCAGGGTGGCGACATCAGGGTGATTCCACCCACCTCGCACTTCAAAATTAATAAGCCACCTATGTTGCAGCACTTCTGTTGTTTTCAAATTCAACCTTTTATCAGTTTCCCCTATGTCCACTGCTCTACTTCTGCATCCATCCACTAGAATCATTCTCTGTTTAATTGTACTAGGGATTCTTACTTATAGAGGAAAATCCAAATTCTAATAACATGTGCAAAAGCCTTCCCATCCACTGTTTTGTGTTTCATCTTTTGTAAATGCTGGGCTCCTTTATGCACTCAGTCTTTGGCACATTCTGTCTTTCCTTCAGGAATGCTCATGCATATTCTGGAATGTGACAGAGGCCTGCTCCCTCTGTCTCTGTAATTCCACACTGCCAGTTCAATTCAGTTTCTTTCTTGATGCTGCCATAGCCCCATGCAGAGCTTGTCACATAGCAAGAACCTGATTTCTATGAATTTCTCTTTCTTTCAGCTGAGTGTGAATTGTTTGAAGACAGGGGCTTTATCTTAGGCATCTCAGCAATCAGATCACAAGCTGCTTTCTTAGTATACTTCCATTCATTCTGATTGATTGCTTTCCACAATGGTTACTTGCTTTACTTATGGCAGGGTCTTTTTTTGTGTGTGTACAGATAAGACCTTTTCTGTAATAGTAAGTTAAAAGTCATTAAGAATTAGCATGAAAAATTGAATTGTGAAACAAAAATAAGGTAAGGAAGGGATAGCCAATGAATAAATGAAAGTGATATCAAAGACTCCCAAGGAAAGTCTTCTTTTGATTATTACCATGTTTTGATAAATAATATTAAGGAAGCTGCATTAAATAACTTGCTGCAAATCATATATAGACTGTGCATGGTAAATTCAAGTGTGACTCCAGAGCTGAAACTCTTTTCAACTAAAATAAAATGAAGGGTCATGAAAAAGATTTTGTAAAGAGAATTCTAGTGAGCTTATGGCATATAAAGAAAGAAAAAGAGACTGGAGAAAGAAAGAAGGAAGGAGAGCACTTAGTCTAATAAGAACTTCAAATATGTCAACCCATTTACTTCCATACCAATTGCTGAAGGTAGAAAGTATTCATTTTCTTATTTTAGGAGACACAGTGAGGTAAAGAAACAAGTCCAAGTCACACAACTAGTGCTTGACAGAGGAAAGAACTTTGTTCACGGGACCTGACACTAAAGCACATGTCCTTGTTTAACTCAAGTCTTAGTCACACAAACGGATCATTCAGGAAGAACATTAATAATTTATATTGACTCCTATGGTCAAATTATATAAACAAACTATAGTATATGCCTCCTAAAGATTTCATTGTATTTGTCACCATCATTTGAGGTGATTTCTGAATATTTCTCCTCTACCCTTTTTATGTGAAGAAATATTTAGATGTCCTACAGATAAACACCATGTAAATATAATATACAAATTTGTGCATCTTAATATATTAATATAAAAAATATATGTGGTTCCTTTTGAAATCAATCTCCTATTTCTCTGAGCTTTTGAACAGAACTCTACTGTCCAGTGCTACTCAGTTTTGTTAGACAGACTATACAAGTATTACCTGATGAGTTTGATAGAAATGCAAATTTGGTCCTTTACTAGAACCTAAAATTCTGAGGAGGGAAAACAATCCATGTTTTATTAAGCCCTCCAGGTGATTCTTATATGCCCAGAGGGTTAAACAGAATTGCTATAGTCATACAGTGCCCACAATGTTATACCTACATGGGATCTCAAAATACAGGTAACCACTTTTCAACGGACACATGTCCAAAGCAACTCTATAGATAAATTTAAGAATCATTACAGAGGAAAGATAAATTGGACAGAAATGCACTCAAAACTGCATAGGAAGTCCCTCTCCTACATAGATTCGTAACTTCCTTGGTGAAGATGACATCATCATTGTCTTAATGTCTTCAAGGGCACTGACTTCTATGCAGATAGAAAAAAATACCAAATTGCTTATATTCTTAAATAGACATTTATGGCTTTCTATGATATTGGTAGAAAAAAATTTTTTTTTTTTTCCTAATGCCTTACCAAAAAATTTTATCTGAACACATTTTGGAAACGATAGTCTTTCCACCTTAGGTCAATCTGTACCTATTACTGCTAAATACTTCATAGAGAGTCTCATGTCAGTATTTTAAGACCTAGATGAAATAAATAGTGGTTCACTTGCATTGTCTAATTGCTATCACCAAATTACATGAATTATTTATGTAAATACTAATTAGACTTTTTTAAAAATAAATTGCTAATCATTTTGAAACAAGATTTTTATTTTCCAAGAGAAAATATAGGGCTAAAAAGAAAGGCAAGATGTTGAAAACATTTTCTACAGTACAAAGTAATCCCAATTATTATTGTAGAACAGAAATGTTTTATGTAAATTATGTGGGTTCAGATAAGATTGATGTACAAAATCTGGAGGAGTAATGGGTGTGTGAGATTTCAGGCACTGACATGTTGAATGGGATACGGAGAAAGAAATTATATTCTGCTCTAATTATATCAAACTATATTAGTTTAAACTGAAATAATTTCAAAGCTTTGAAAGAGTAATATTTTGATCTGTCTATGTAATTTTATCAGTTAGTTATAACTGATAAAAATAGCTTTTGGTTGTGAAAATTTAAACAGTGTTTGAGGTAGAATTTCATTAGAAATGGAAAAGATTAGAAATTGGGGTAGCTATTATAGAATTTTGAGGCATCAGTTCAATTATATACAAGAAAAATGGGTGCCAACTTTTAATGAGCATTAACTTTTTAAATTTTAATTGATTTTACTATAGAGTATGAATTATCTGTGTACTTCATATATCTCTAACAATAAAATTATGAACTCATATATAGACATATATTTCACATGCAAGTAAATAAGGTTCTACATAACATTATTAGTAAAATTAACATTAAATGTATATAAGAATTAATGCTTTATCAGCAACACAAACAAAAGTTACCTTCACAAATGCAACAATTTTCAAGGAGATTGTTGCTAAATATAAGGAGTTCATCACAAAGTCCATTAGATTCCACCAATCATGGATGTAATCTTGAAGTCCTCCATCCCACATTTGTTTAATTTCTCCCCATATGAAACCTGAAATTATAGAAAGATTAGTTGTAAGTGCAGCTTTCAGTGAAATTTCTAAGAAAGAGGTCTACAATTTTAGAATCATAGACTGAAAGATGTAGGAAGCCACGGTTATACTAAATGCAACATAAGTATTGACAGAGTCTTAATCAGATTTGAAAAACTGACTTATAAACTAATACTTTAATATAGAGTCATTTTGACTCTACACTGAGTCAAAATGATAAAACATTTCTCCACCTAGACAAAATTACTTCACAAATGCATTTAGGAAATGGCAGTATATCTAGTGAACATAACTGGCTTAATACCTTTAAGCAGGATACAATGGTATGCTTTGTGAACAATTAACACATTCAGAGACCTGATTTCAGTTTTGGACAAAAAACACGATAACAATCATGACACTCTGCTAGAAGATTTTATATCTAGCAATAGTTTTAAAGCTATATCCTCTTCCTTTATTATGATCATATTTTTAATAGGAAATATCTTATTTTCAAATTCTAGGAAGTGCTTCTAAACTACCACTGTATATTATTATTCTATTTTAATTTATAAACCTATTTCTAGAGCCTGATGGTGAGAGTTATCCAAATATCTAGAATTAATAAATATTAAAAGAAAATATATGACTATATATCTACATTTAGCAACAGCAGTAACAAGACTGGTAAGGTAATGATAGCATAGAATGACGAACATATACACAGATCCACATTTGTCCTACACTAAAAGAAAAAAAAAACTTGACTATAAATTATAACTTTCCATGAATCCATCAGAAAGATAGGAAACTAAGGAACTTAGACTTCAAAGGAAGGCAAAATCTTTCAAAGAAAGTCATGATACAATCAGCAGATCATCTGTAGCAGAGAGCAAGGGCAAGAGAGATGGCCTCATTAGAGATGATAAAGAATATCTTTTTAAACAAACTTACTAAAATTGTGTGTAAACTAGCAGTAGGAGATAGAAACTTGTGAACCTGTGGAGAGTTTGCATCCACTTTCATGCTCTTTTCCACAGATGAATAATTATTTGCTGTTCAACAAGCTGATTGTAGGAAAAGACACAGGTCCTACCAAGAGATCCTCTCCTCTAAGGAGCAAAACACTTCAGCCCCTTGGGAGAGGTAGAAAACAGTTAGGACCCCCAGGGTTTGTGCCAGTGCTCTTAGAAATTTCCACACACAGGAGGAAGGTTTGGAAGCTCACTTCTACGCCCAGTCTACTAAAGTTTTATTGACTTCAAAAGGAAAAGTTCCATCCCTTATGCCAAGGGATAGGCCTACCTAAGACTAATCCTAGACCAAGACAATAGAAAAACTTATTGACAAGGACAAGGTAACCAGTAACAGCTGGCAAGCACTGTCAAGATGAGGAGAACCTGGATAGACTCCAGTTGAGACATAAGTGCTTGGGGAAGTCAAAGCTATAGATGCAGCAACAATTTGGCAACCAAGCCCCTTTGAGTTCAGAATGTTGTAGCATGGGCTGGGGATCTCATGAACAACAGAAATATATTGCTCAGTTCTGAAACTATGAACTCAAGATCAGGGTATCAATATGGTTGGGTGGCTGGGTTTGGTGAAAGCCCTCTTTCCTGTTGAAGATGACTGATTTCTCTGTATATCCTTACATAGAAGTTTGTGTCTTGCCTCTTTTTATCAGTGTACCAATCTGATGCATGAGGATTCCATCCTCATGACCTAATTATTTTCTCAAGACATAGCCTTCAAATATCCTCACTTTGGAGGTTAGGATTTCTACATAAGACTTGGAGGGAAGGCGCAGACATGCAATCTGTAGAATTTGGGTGTTGAAATGGACTATGACAAGGAAACCCAAACCCGAAGCTTAGCTCAGCTCTTGACTAAGTTGCCTCAAGTGCACGTACAAATTAATGTTCCAGAAGGAGAGGCATGTCCATTTTCAGGCATACTTTTGTCTAGCACAGTCAAAATAAATATCCTGAAAACACACACACACACATACATCATGATGTATTTCATACTCAGATTTTTTAAAAAGATAAATAATATTAAAGGGAGAAAAATAAAGGTCACATTATAGCCAAAGAAAGATACATAAGACTGATGTTAAATTTACTGTCCAAACTGTTGAAGACAGTGATACCATGAAAATGCTCAAAGGGAAAAAGTTAAAGGCAACCCTGAATTTATATATGGCACTGTGGCTCTAATTAATGAAGGCAAGTGACTTTTCAAATCATCAGCACTTCATTGCTATGAGATCCTTTGCACAAAAAAAGGAAAGTAGCAATTTTTTTTTTTAGGTGCAATGCATATAATACTAACCAGAAACTTAGGTTTCTGACTTATAATGAGAAATGAAAATATATATCCATATTTGGCTAAAATAAAACTAAATGTAAAACATTTTTTCCTGAGTTTGAATTGCTCTGACAGATATCTGACTGCTTAAAGCAAAAGTTGTAGCAATGCATTATGAATATAAAAAATATAAAGGAAATTATATGACAACAGTAGCACAGAAGATGAAAGAATTACAGCATGCTCTCAGAAATTTCTTATACTACATGTAAAGCAAAATCATTTGAAGTTAGATTGTGACAAAATTTTACATTATAAATCCCTGGTTACCCTCTTAAAATATTTAAAATGTATAAATAAAGAGCCAAGTATGTAGTTAAAATGAATTTAAGAATAGGAACAAATGAAAATGTATAAAGAAAAATGGAAAAATACAATAAGGTGGTAGAACACAAATCCACCAATGTCAGTAATTAAACAATATGAAATGTATGATTTAAACACATTAATTACAAAGGTTACATAGGATTAAAATGTAAAACAATTACTCTGTAAGTAGTTGGTAGGTTAAAAGTAAAGGTTTAAGATATCATGAAATATCAATCAAAAGAAAGCTCAAATGGCTGGAATACTATGAGGAGACATATTTCAAAAGAACAAATGTTACTAAAGTCTGTAAAGAATATAGGATAAAATTTTTAATTCACTGAGAAGAGACAGTCCTGAATATGTATACAATTAACAAAATAACTTGTAAGATGGTATCGTTATTAGAACTGGAAAAAAAAAATGAGAGGAAACTACAGTTCTAGTTAGAAAGTCCTACATTCCTTAATCAATAAAAAAGTAGACAAAAATTTAATACAGATGTAGTAGTCCTGAATAACACTATCAAGGACATGACAATTACTGAGTAGACTTTTTTCAAGTGCAAGTGTAAGATTCACCAAGGTAAACTATATCACAGACTATAAAATGAGCCTCAATTTATACAAGCTGAAATCATACCAAGTGTGTGTTTATGTTTACCAACATAATAAGCAGCAAAGAAATAATAAAGCATAATTGAAAAGTCCCCAAATATATTTTTCTTAGCAACATATTTCTATAACATTTGGTCAAAGAGAAATTATAAGAATAATGTTCAAATATTTTAAAATTATTTTAAATGAAAAGAACACCAAACTTTGTGATGCAGTGCTTAGGATGGAACTTGTAATTCTAAATACTCTTTTCTACAAGTAGTAGGTCTCAAATCAGTGATCTCAGTTTCATTTCAGACTCCATGAAAATAAAAACAAATTAAAACCAAATAAGCCAAAATAGAGTAGAACAGAGAAAAAATCCATTAATTTTAACAGATAATACTTGAGAAAGAACACCAAATAGTTCTTTGAAATGGTCAACAAAATTGATAAATCTCTAGCCAGGATGGTTAAAATATTATGGAGAAGATATAAATGATTAATATCAGAAATGAAAAAGGGGGCATCAATTCAATATAGATCTTGCATTATGGGGGTAACATGAATAAAATGTACTTAATAACCATAAATATTTCACCACTCAAATGAACTGAACATTGTCTCTGAAAGATATAAACATCTAAATTCATTCAAGAGGGCATGAGTAACCTCAGTTATCCTACACTTTCCAAAGAAAGCGCTTATCAAAGTCATAGTTAAAAAAATCTTCACATCATCTACCATATGCTCCAGCAATTCCTTTCCTAGGAAATTGCCTGAAGAATGCAAAAACCCTATTTTGAAGAAATATGTGCACACCTATGTTCACTGCAGCACTATTTCCAATAGTCAATTTCTCAAAACAACCGAGGTGCCCAAAGAAAGATGAGGGGGTCGAGAAGTGGTAGTATATACACAATAGAATAATAACTACTCAGCTATCAGCATAGAGGAATGCTAGCCTTCTGCAGCCACTCAGATGGAACTCTAGTGGACAATGTCAAACAAAATAAGTCACACGGAGAAAGACAAGTATTGGATTGTATTGCTTAATACATGGACTACGAAAAACAAAACAAAGTGTAAAATAAAGCCACACTAGACAGAAGTGACCAGAGGAGGAAGGGAAGGATGAGACCAAATCGGAGAGAGCACAGGACTACCTATGGGTGCTCTGGTGGTAGATGTGCAGTAAGGCCACCTGAAAAGATAGATCCTATACCTAGAAAATATAAATAACATTGTAAACCAATGTTACTTCAATTTTTTTTTCAGAAAAAAATATGTAAATGTCAGGGAAAGGCATTGGAGTAGGTAGACCATGAGCTGATACTTATAGTAAACAACTCAGAGGATGTACTACTCTCTAGAAATAGATTTAAGAGATAAGGAGGTTCAATTTGTATATATTTGTATGGTAAACAAACTCAAAAAGGCTTAACATTTTTCAAATTATGCTGAACCAGAATGCTACAATAAGACTGTTCTCTGAAAGGTGACACTTTTGAAAATGCTTGGGGGTATCTTGGGAATAAATCCAAGCTAAACAATTTATAGTTAGATGAATATAGACCCAATGTCTATATCTGTATATATGTATATAGATGAGATATATATATATATACACACACACACACATATATATATATGCATATACATACATATACATTTTCACCATTCATGTTCAAACCTAGTTTATCAATTCATGTTCAAACCTAGTTGATCACACAAATAATTTTCATGTATGCCTGAATAATTGGGGCTTGTCTCTGAAAGAGCAGTAAACAGATTATCCTAAAAAAAAATCATTTAGTGTAATTTATCACATCAACAAATTAATGGAAAAACTTGATTTCAGTAAATGCAGTAAATTCATTTTACAAAATTCAGCAGGCATTCATTATAAAACTTTCAGCAAACTATGAGCAGAAGGGAAATTTCTTGATTAGATAAAGGATCTTGATAAATATCTGTAACTAAAAGCATAACTTTAACTCTGCAAAGGATCAGAGAATAAATAATTTAGGCTTTGTAATTAATGAATGAGTATAACTATATTACAAGGAAATAATTTAAAAAACTATCAAAGGGCCAGATTTGACCCGAATTGTCAAACCTAGTTTGTTATCTTTTTACAATGCTAATTACATGATCGTGTCTCTCAAAATTTTCTCTCTGTATCAGAAAAAAAAAATGTAGTCTACAATTTAAATGAAGGCAATATAATCCTAAGAAATTGATGCTAATGAATAGAAATAGATTTTAAAATAAAGAAATATAATAACTGATTTCATTTTTGTTGTGATTTATTAGTTGTAAAATAAATGCATTACTTTTTTACATTTTCTATATGTTTGAAAAAGTATATTAGACATGATGATGGTCTATCATTAATTAATGAATCCTCACAGTGACTAATATTATTAGTCAAATTTTGTATTTTAATTTTAAATTACATTTAAATTAATAACCAAGATAAGGTCTGATTTCAATTGAATTAATTATAGTTTTGCATCTTAAAGTATACTGTAGGTCATGGCTTTTTTGAGCTTTTGTGTTTATGTCCTAATTTTCCCTTTGAGTGTTCTTTCATAAACAAATCTCTCAAGAGTTCAGATAAGAGTGGGTTTTAATTGGAGATGGATAATATTAACTGATTCCTTTCTGAAGAAGGAATATATCTGAAATGAATCAGACATGATCCATTCACTGGATTTTACAGTTTATGGGAAACAATTTATTTTATTTTCTAAGGAAAAATGCATGGAAACATTCTACCTCCCACATCCGTGGTGATTTTCACTACTGAGACTGGGTACATTCTCAGAATCATACATGGAACCACAACCTACACCAGGAAGCTAAGGCCTAAGGACAGTGTGACTAATGTTAAATTATGCTGTTCATCTAGGTCTCAACCTCCTTAATGTTCTTAGACAACATTTTCTGAGTCTTGAAACTTCATGATGTAACTTATTTGTTTTACTTTGCTTGAATCAATGCCAATTCCCAGAGATCAGAAAATCTGAGCATGCAGTTATTGACTGAACAAATCAGTGCTTTTCAAGTTAACTTTCCAAAGGACATGGTAAAAAGAATTGGACTACTTTGGGGTGAGTGAGGTTGGTTCAGTTAGTAATCAGCTTCATTATACTAGCCAGTGGTTTCACCTTTCTAAATTTCACTTCCCACACTTTAGAAAAAAGAGGATTGGATTCACATGAAATGTGATCTAGATAGACTTACACAGGGTATAAGTCTACCCCAACCTATATACCCTGATATAAAGCTAGGCATTGCTTCTTCCTGTTTGGATTATCAACATTTTATTAATTTCATCACAATAGCTACCATGAGAAATAAAATTTATCCTGTATAATGGGACATAGGTATGTCTTTGTCTTCCCCAGGACACAGAAATCGCATATTTTGATACGAAGTTTAAAGAAAGAAACTTTCTTGCCCAATATAAAGAAGGAAATACCTAGCAGTAGAATTGTTCCAAAACTAGAATGGAGTATCCTGTGGGCTAGAGATTTCAATCTAGATCTGGGGATATCTTTCAGTAATCATTCTCCAGAGAAATTCTAGCAATGAGTAGAAATCTTGTTTAATTTATCTCTAAAGATCATTTAACCTCTATGAATTTGTAATTCCCTTTTTTCAAATTTAAATGGTACATAAAATTAATGTTTTAAAATATCTGCTGACCAACCAGAATGTTTTGTTTCTCTTTACAAATAAATTGTTTTCTTTTTCCCTTTTTTACCAAACTTGAAGTCAAATGCCATATTAACTATTACCCGATATAGGTAACTTTGTGGGTAATTATGTAGATGAATAAAGACCCATTGGGGATAATTTTTCAAAGAGCAAATCACTGAGAAGCAGTTATGAGCTCAACAGAGAACAACATTTTAACCTGAGCTCCTTAATGTCTGAGCAAACTCTGTTCTTATTAGATTGATTCAAGGAGATGACACTCAATTGGAAGTTCAAACTAGGTGACTTCAAAGATTTCCTAAGAGTAACAGCTCCTCACAAATCTGATGTATTATGGTTCCTTTGCAAGAAAGAAACATTAATGCTGACTTTCTTGACCACACAAAAAATTATTTCACTTCTGACCTTTAAAGGGCACAAATGTATGATTAAAAAATGGAGATCATGGAAAAGTTGAGGTCTTACACAATCATTTTAAACTTGAACTGTAAATAAGATTGTAAATCAGTGCTCACCAGTTAATGGAGTTTGTAAAGTACCAGATTAGATACACTTCTAGTCATCATTTTTCCATCGGATAAATGACTATTGATTTCTATTTGTTACACACCCACCAGTGAGATACAAAATTTCCTCTGTTCTGACAGCATTCACTGAAGTTTTTGAAGAAATAAGCCTTTAGAAAAAAACAGAGGGTGCTATTAACTGAAAAACACATCCACATAGTAAACTATTCGTGGTAACAAAAAAGTTGAAGAGAACAAAGCTTGAGGGAACTTCTGTCACAAAATGTTTGTCCTGTTCCCACAATGGGAACATTTCAAAACTGCTCTCTGCTGTTTATAAACAGATGACATGATTTCTCAGCATTGTGGTGGAAGTCTAATTACAAACATTGATGTCAAGACTGTGGGGACCGACGAAGGAAAGATCACAGTGCAAATGACTCAGAGAACTTCCTCTTAGAAATACTTGTGTATGCCTGGAAGTTTTTACTTTCTCCTCTACCTTCCTATAATAGTTTCCATCAGGGCTGTTAGAGTATTCTATGATATCCTATCGTGAAGTTGGCTGTGTGGATGAGATAAAATTGCCAGAGCTCAGATGCCACGTTTAAGAGCCCCCATTTCATGAAGAAATGTGCCTTTCGGCTGACAGGTCTCCCTGGTTCTCTCTTGCTGTCAGTACCTACACAGTGAATAACTGCCCCAAACAAAATGCAAATCACCTTTCACCTCAGAACACTTCCAAGGACCTGTCATGGCAGCAAGAAAGCTATTTGAGGCATCTGGCCTAGCAAGTCTCTTAGAATGCCAAGTTCCATGTGGAGGCACCAAATCAATGAAGGTGAAAAGAACACAAAGAATTCCTTCCTAGTGGAGTTTTTGTTTTTGTGTTTCCCAAATCGGTGAAAAATAAGAACTCTCTGGTTAAATTTTTGCTTCTGTTCAAAATGAAATTTATATGTAGATATTTTACTCAGCCGAGACTGACACTAGGCTAGACCTGTAATATTGTCCCCATGTTATATTTTTAATTCTCAGACAAAGATATTTCTCAAGGGAGTGACCTTTACCTCTAAATCATGCATAGTGTTGCAAACCAATGTGACCTTAAAAAAAGAAAATAGGGCCTCCTGGTGGTGCAGGAGTCAAAGACACCATGCTATCAAGTTACTGCCAGCCTCTGCAGCACCAGTTCCATGCCTGCCGACCAGGGAGCTAATCCACATGGCTCAACAGACCTCTTCTGCCTCACCCGCTGCTCCCCTCAGCAGTGCATGTCAGTAGATCTGCTCCCCATACTCTCTGGTGAATTCTCTCACTCCCCCACACCCCTGGCTCACACCCCAGCTCTTGTATGCATAAATAAATAAAGTAAATCTTTTTTTATAAAAAGAAAGAAAATACAAAACCAACTCAATGATAAAAGATAGGCGCCATAAGCAACCACTTTCTGAAGAATTTACAGAAAATCTGTAGCCACAGCCTTCCCCGACAGGCATCAGCACTGTGCCTGTTACCGACCTTCTGCTGCCCCCAGGCCTCTGGTCTATGCAGAAAAAAAAAACACTGGAAAGAAGCTACAAATTGTGAGGTGAGGGCACTATATTGTTCATACAAAGAGGGAATACCCAAGATAGAGCAGAGTGATTACTCACCAGCTCATCCACCTCCCTAAATCAACTGAGGCAGACTCCAAAGAAATCCTTCAAATGACAGGAGATTCCCTATAACAAGGAAAAACTGGCATCTCGTTGCCTGCTGGGGAACCACTGGTCATCCCTCTGTGTCTGGCTCATCAGAGACCACAGGCAAGCAGTGGGATTTGGCAATAGTGCAGCTGGTATGGCAGCAGCCTGTCCTCTTGCTCTTGCTAGTGATACAGGACCCCTAAAGTAGTCAATTGCTGGTAGCAAGAGTTGGGGGACAGGAAGATGCCATGCAGAGTTGGTTCTCTGGTGCTGTGAACTGTGCAACTTGGAGGCAAAAGGAGCCTTCTAGGGAACACCCAGCCCCCTACCTCCACCCCACAGTCAAGATTGTCCTTCAGACTATTGGCCAGAAATTCACGGTTACTAAACTATTCATGGTAATTAAAATGTCTGATGAGAACAAAGCTTGACAGAATTTCTGTCAACATGAAAAGAGCTCTGACCTGGGTCCCAGTGGAGAAAGTTATCTTTTTTTGTCATTCTTCTTCGTTAAAACAAGTGAGTGGGGGATATAGGAGTTTGTAGCCCTCCTTATGTCACTGTGTTGGAGTAAGCCATGAATTAGAGAATTACAGGTCTTTTGAACTATGTGTCAAGTTCAAAAGTTTAAACTGATAAGATACAAATTGTAAACTAAATTGGGGCTACTTTTTATAACTCAGTTTCAGGAACTTGACATCTACTAAGCATATTAGGATATTATCTACTAGATAATGACATATCATTAAGGGGTAGGCAAAGTACATTTGGTATAAAAGTGTTCTGGAGAGTAAAGCAGTGAAATCATTTGATGTTTTGATGGTAAGTGAGGATCTTAGTAACACCTTTACATGATTTGAAATTTGGCATTAATAATCTAAATTTTCTCAAATTTTGCTGTTCAATGTTTCTGCAACTAAACTAAGGGGAGAATTCAAAATTCTTATTGCATTAAATCCACTGTGAATATTATTTTAGTCAGTAGACCACACTTAAAGAAACACTGACTTAAAGTAACAGTGACTAGTTTAATATGTTTAGCTTGAAGACATCACTACTTTAACATTTAGAAAATAAAATTAGGAATGAGCAGTTAAGGATGAGCCCATAGTCAAAGTAAAGGATACCTTGCTCATTTTACATTAAGATACAGATTGGAGACCATTGGAATTCTGGGGCATTTGACAAGTTATAACCTAAATATACCAACAACAAAAGAATCATGTAAATATCAATACAGCAGTATTCTTTTTATAGGATTTATGTTTAAATAAAGCAAATTTTTTTCATGAAAACTAAGGCAAAGAATGCTTAGATAGATGGGAAAACATTGCATAAATATTAATTTAGGTTTTTTTCTCAAGCTACTTATTTCAATAAATAACAGCCCTTGCCTTCTATTTATATTTATTTGATTGTTAATTTTCACTGTGAACATGATGACTTTATACTTAATATAACTTTTAACTACTTTTAAAAATTTACATAAAAACGAAATACATTTACCTCTTTAAATTTTCCTAAATGCTCCTTTACACATAGACACACACACACACACCACTGAAAGATTTAAAAATTAATAATATCCTTTAAAGTAAAACAATGAATGTTTGAGCAATGATCATGGAGACCACACAGGAAGTATCTCAAGGTTTTATCAAAGAAAATTATTAAACACATTACTTCTTTCTGTATTAGGGAGCCACATATAATCTGTATGTTTTAGGCTGGAGATGGGTGGTAGAGATGGTGATAAAAATAATGGTGGTGGTGGTAATAAGTTTGGTAAAATAGTAAACATGATATTCATCATAAGTCATATCAAGTGTGACTCTCAAAGAGTTTTATAGCTTTAATGAAGAATAACCTAACGATCTAAGTTGGCAAATAGTCAGGGAAAATTGGAAAGACTTAAGCTCCTGCGCTGTTTTGGCTTCCTGGCACTCTGCTTTTACTTCTGGTCCAGTGTCTTGTAGAGAACGAAGGCTGCAGCTCTGGAGTCTTACTGACTGGGATGTGAATGTAGATTTGACTATTTGTTAGCCACTAGATGTTGGGCAAGTTATCTCACTTCTCAAAGACAATTTCTTCTCTGTGAAATGAGATATTAACATCATGTATTATGGTTAAGTGAACTGGAATTACTTTGAAATTCATGAGAATACACAATTAAGTCATTTAACACAGAGCTAAGCTTCTTAGTTTCTTCTAAAATTTCCTTCATCACTATTCCTGCTATTGCTAGTCTGAATGAATGCAAACCATTTAGGAATCCTTCTACTCTTGCCCTGTGATGCTCCCTCATTTAGTATCTACCTCTCTTTTCCTATCTTATGCCTCTTCCCTGAAATCATCTGAACTATGTGGTCAAATATTCTCTCAAAAGTTTGCAGATTTAACTTTGGATGTATCAGGTGTGTATTACATTGTGAGAACCTAACCATCTTAATTTTCTCCCCCACTTAGAAGTAATTTGGTCAACAATCATATATATACACACTATCAAAACTTTGCATGTACATATTTTGTTGTTGCTATTTTACTAGGTTATTCTTGATAAATACTAATGTTTTAATCAAGTTGACCTTAACTTTTGTTCCCTCCACAGATAAACAAGAAACTAAGGATTATATGTTGCACTATAAAGTTGATCTGGTTTTGTTGAATATCCATTTAAATTAACAAGTGGGTGTTTCACAGCTGTGTTTTGAGTGTCTGTTTATGTCTGCAGCTAGTTTGCTGAGGTGGATAATGCACCTTGCCAAGGGAGGAGGGAGACAAACTAAACACTTGCTGCTGGTAATTGCAAAAGTATCCTTTAAGGTTGTTTGAGAAGATGGGTAATTCAGGGGTGATATTGAAAGTATGAGGAACTGAAATCCTATATACAGAATTCCTCGCACACAAAAGATGAAGAGATGTTCACAAGAGAGCATGGCTTTCTCTCTGAAGTCTTTAGGTGACAATGTGGTCACCATTCTCTATTTTACATTTTCATTTTGGCAGTTCTTATGGAAAACTCAGATGTATTCATGTAAGTGTTTAAAAGATAAAAAAAAATGAGTTATGGAAATGAGCAGTGACCTTTGTGAGAGAAAAGTTATCAAATAAGTATGTGTTACAGGTAACATGTATAATCAGGATATTATGAACATTTCTTAGTTTATGCCTTGGAATTTACCATAAGCTAAATTTAACAGAGCTCAGATCTCTTCTTATAATACATCTTTTCCTCAGTTCACCCTTCTCCTCATCTGGCTCAGTGTGCATATACTTACATATTATATAATTATGGCATATTTTTAGGCACACACATAATATCAAGTTACTTCAGCAGACATTTTGTTTTCTCATTGGAAACAACGCATTTCCTTCTTTCTTACTATAACATTCATTAAGGTCTGCTTTTTTTATGAAAAATGATACAGCTTCAAAATTTCTTTGCTAACCTAATACATAAGTAAAAATATGGATGTTTCATGTTTATGCACTTTTTAGGGGCATATGCAGGCTATGACACAAATTTGGTTGTTACAGTTGAGTTATAGTAGATTCCCAGGAAAAAGAAATCCAAACATATTTTTGGGAAGGTCTTAAAAACTAGCATCCAAAAGTTTTTTTTTTTTTCATAGTTTACTCCTTATTATCTCCAGAAGCAAATGTTACTTGAGATAAAACTGCTGTTATAATCTAGATGAATTCTCAGAATATACATTATACATATAACATGCTATATTTAGTTTACATGTAAATTTTATGTAAAAAGGAATTTCTTAAGTGAATTTTCTATTTACTTCATATCCCTAGTATTGCAAGTGAAATTCAAAGCCTGACTAAGAGTCTCATGGGCATGGACAGCAGAACATAAAAGCAACCAGACCTGTAATAGAGTCCCAGGTATCTTTTAACCCATCATTCAGTATTTTCTTTCTTTCTTTTTTTTTTTTTAAGATTTATTTGTGCATACAGAACTGGGGTGCAGGCCAGAGGCGCAGGGGTGGTGAGAGGCTTCACCAGAGACAGAGTGGGGAACAGAACAGGAAGATCGACGAAGTACACTGCTGAGGGGAGCAGCGGGAGGGTCAGGAGAGGTCTGCAGCGCCATGTGGTCACCTCAGGAGCAGGTGGGAATCGAACTGATGCGGAGGTGGCTTTAGATTCTCCGTGCTGTGCTTTAACTCGCCACAAGGGAGGGCCATTCAGTATTTTCAATGAAGCTTTCTTTCTAGATGCTTAAAAAGTAGAATTCCGGGGTGGCACAATGGGTTAGGATGCAACACTGCAAGCCAGCCACGGTTGCTTCAGTGTGAGTTCAATCTCCAGCCCTAGAGGGCTGCTGCTGCTCCCCTCAGCAGTGTACTTCATTGGACTGCCTGTTCTGCTCCCCACTGTGTCTGGTGAACCCTCTCACTGCCCCTCCACCTCTGGCCTGTACCCCAGTTCTGTATGTATAAATAATTTTTTTTAAAAGTAGAATTCTGTTATCAGGCCCATATTCCTATTTGATTTCATAGTCTGAGGATACTGATATACCCTATCTAGAATGAACTTATCTATTGAAATGATTCTAATTGAATCATGGATGATGAGATTTTCCTGTTGGCTAGAACTGTATCTCAAGGGATCAAAATCTTGTTTGATCCCTTTATGAGACTTTCAGATTTCTTTGCTTACAGGCTAAAGTTCACCCTGGTAGCAAACATCTGCAAGAATATCTCTTGAGGCTATGTGATGGGAGAAAAGGGGGGTAGATAACCTTTAATACAAAAAAGTCTTAAGGAAAAAAGATTTTAAAAATGTTGTGGGATGATAAGCTACAGCTTATCAATGACAGTGCAGTGGAAACATATCAGTGCCACTGTAAAGTTGTTTTCTAAAAATATAAAATACAATAAACTTCAATTTATTTAGTCAACAAAATGGTGAACTTCAATACAAAAAATATTGAAAATAGCATAGAAACCTTATTCTGACATTGTATTAAGTTGCAGTGGGCCTGGACCTGTAATGATGAATGAGCTCTTGTTGAAACAGCAAAATAAAAAAAATAGCAGAAATTCCCAAGCAGACTATACTTCTCAAGGAGATAGACTGATTTAAGGGATAAGTTTTCAAGTTAGAAAACTTTTTACTTGGGAAAAAGGAATATTTATATATAAATAGATGAAACAAATGAAGCAAAAGTCTTTTTTGTCAAGATAGTAAAATAGGAGAAAAAATAATCATTTCTCATAAATTATAGGAAACATCTCCTGAAAACGAAAGGAAAATAAATTTAGTACAATTGAAAATAAAACACTTCTTTTCACAATAACTCACACAGGTGACAGAGTTTGAAAATCTTAATTGGTTCAAAAAGAATTAAATAGAACTTCTATCTATCACTGGGAAAATCAACATGAAGATGGACACACTTATAAGCTACATCCTTCTCCACAGTCATTGAATCCTGTTATTATAAATCTAGACCCTTACAATAGAGGGATACATACTTTCTTTTAGACAGCCAGATTAAGTGAGACAAAAGTAAAAGTTTCATTAGTATGTTCTCAAGTCAGACCACTCCTTTTTGTCTGTATCACACTCGGTAAAATACTAAAGCATCCTACTCTGTTGTCCTTATCAATCCACTCTCCACCCTCCCCCCAACAATCCTTCCCCCCAGACCCCCAAAACTAATAGGACTTAGAAGGAAGGAAGTAGTCCTTACTCTAAATCTGTAATCTTACTGATGAAAACATTGGAAACTCTGAAAATTTCAAACTACCCTGAAAGGTTCTCTTAGTGATAGAGCGTGGGCATGTTTTCAAATACATACTTTCTCTACAAGAACCCAAAATGTAGAATCACAGATCCAGAGAAACACTTAGTACTCAGTCTCAGAATGAGGCACTCAGAATTCTGCAGGCTTGATGAAAATATAGCTATTTTTGATATACCTATTTTGTACAGAAACATTTTTTCTTATGCCTTATAAGTAAAATGATCATTCATATGTTTTCTTTTTAATTCTAGAGAATGTCTTTTTCATAGTAAAATTTTTCAGAGAAATCAACTTCTTGCAGTCAGGGAGGAAGAATTAAAATATTCCTGTTGACAGCTATTTGTCTCAGCTGAAATTATAATGCTCACAATTACATCGAGACCTTATTTATTCATTTAGCTGTGCTTTGATATTATTTCTTCTAGCCAACTTTCAAGAAAAATTCTGTTACAAGGTTTATAAGTTGTTAAAGTGGCAACCAATGACCACTTTACTCATAATGGGAAACTTAACCTTCTAAACAGTTAAAATTGCTTCCAAGAATTTTTTTATGAAGAAAGCACCATAAAAACTTATAATTAATATGATATATTTAGATGGAGACAGGTAGGAAAATTCTATACTGAATATCAGCTGCATTGTCATAATTATTTTATTTTGTAAGATAGATTATCTAAAAATTCCCTCTAAGCACCATCACACTGTATATACTTCAGATTAATGAGAACATATTCTATTTTAAAGTTAATTCAAGTTTTTTTTTTTTTTTTAGCAGCAAAGATAAAACACATCGAATCATGTGCCTATGAACTGTTCTTATTGTCAGGATGTGGAGTTTTTATAATCTTTAAAACTGAAAACATATAACTATCTTAGATTCACATACTGTAAATTTTCCTTGCCTTTTCTTCATTTTATAGTTTCTCCACTGGTTTTGACAGTTAACCAACCCACTGGTATTTTGAGATTGTGAATCATAAAATTTGTCACCTATTTTCTAATTACTAAATGATGAGATTGATATGATACCAGAGAGGTTTAAAATGATAAGCTAAGTTGAAAAATGTGACTTCTCTGCAAACCACAGTAGGATAGAGAAGAGAATAAGAAATATAAATGTTAACTATGGCTACAATAACAAGAAAAGAAAAAAACAAGGTTTTCACCAACTATATTAGATTTTTCTGTCTTACCATGATTTTCTCAGATACAAAAGCATCTTTCTATGAAAATAACATAAAGATTGGAGAGTGTCATTATTTAATTTACTATTATTTTGATTCACTGTAATATTGCAAAGGTAAAATTAAAATGATTGTTTTTTAAATGGTTATAGTTACATACAGAGTCAGTAATTATGAACAGTGATTTATACTGCTCTTTTAGAAAGCATAACTTTTTCAGGAAATTAGAATGCTTGTTTATATATGGCCAGTGAAAGATGTTAAAAGGTATCATTTCACCTTTTGTATTATTAATAAAAATACAAGCAAATTCCAGAGAATTCTTAGTGGGTTGTGAAGTCACTGTAACCTGGAACTCTAAAGCTTAAAATTATATTTCATAGACTGTATTTGGGAGCCTGCTCACCACAACCTATAATATAGCCTTGGGACTAGGTCTTGAAGCTACAATGGTCAGAACCTGTTTTAAACATTCCTATGTCCCAACATTGTGATAAATATTTTCTGAGCAGCAAAATCCATGGCAGTAACAGGTTTTATTATATTTTCTATTAGTAACACATTTACCCAGGACCCACGGTAATATCATCCACTCGACGATGGTTGGTGGTGGACCTTGCCTGTTCAAGTCTGATCTGTCGATGTGCTGAGAGGCAAGCAGCAGCAGGAACAAAAAAGTCAAATAGGATGCTGTGTGGCAGATGAACTTGATAAATGGCTTTCTGATGAACAGTCCAAGTGGGCTCTTAGGAGCAATAAGGTAGCACACAGAGAAGACCGGAAAAAGAAGTCCTATTATAAAACATGTCACCATCTTCACTGCCCAGTGTCTTCTCCTCCATCCTGGAAACTCATCATACCAGCGAGATGCCAGCAGCTGTTGACAATTAGGCTGGGCAACAAACTGAATGGAAAGGGAAGGAAAGAGAAGAGTCAGAGTTGCCAGGAAAGACTGCAATTCAGTAAAAACAGTTATCTTTAAAATGAGAACTTCTATTCTACTTCAACAGTCACTTTGTTGTGATTGTAGGGAATATACATGTTGGGTTTTTCAAGCGAACCAAATTTATTTCCCCATACATATTTGATCTTCAACCACAGTCCCTCCCTCACAGTTACCCAAACTTTTGGAATTCCTTAAGTGCTGTGAGTGGTAAGTGTGTCTTGTTGTTTTGTTGTTGTTAATGAAGATGAATTTTGGGAAACACCTACAGTTTTTGAGGACTGGTTGACAAGGTATTCAATTTATGTAATTTGTGGGGCTTCCTGACCCCAATCCCTGATTTTCTGGAGGGGAGTAGGGTTAGAGTTTGAGTTCAGTTGCCAATGGCCAATGATTTAATTATTCATAACTATGCAGTAAATTCTCCATAAAAGTCTCAGAGGAGGGGGGTTCAGGACTGGTAAATATGTGAAGTTCAGGGGGGACGATGGCATATTGGAGAGGATCTCAATGATCTGTGGCTCCCCCCCCACCTTGCCCTATGCCATCTCTTCTATTTAGCTGTTGAGATTTGTATTCTTTGTTATAAATTCGGTATTTGGTGAGTGAATGGTCTTTCATAGTATTAGAATATACGATAGTTGAAAACCTTAATAGGAGGAAGTTAAACCTCTAGGTAATGCAAAATATATAACAAGCAGTTGCTATAATCTCATGACTTTTCGTGAATTGAAGAAAATATATAAGGTTCTAAGTATGAACAAGACATTTATTTCACATTTGCAGAAAAACTAAATGTATATACTTTGTTCAACATGGTCTAAGTGAGGTGAGGGCGAACACTGCCCTTCCTGGACAAAATCATATTAGAGCTTGGGACACCCCAGGACAAATGAATAAATAACTTTATTGGGGGGACTTATGCCTTACTTGGATAAATATTCCTGTCCTTAATACATGCACACAAATAGACTGCATTAAATTACCCAAAAAAGTAAATCATTTAATGCTTATAGAACACCTGCCATTTCCAAGCACTTGGCCACCCTTAGTTTTTAATAAACCTTTTTCTTAAAGGATACATGTATATTTAATTATTGGAAAGTACACATCTGTGCTTAGTAAATCAACAGTGCACAGAATTTTATATCAACACAGACACAATGGGGTTCTGTAGAGGTAAATAGAAATAGGGCTATGTCAGAAGAGCAGGTGTGTGTGTAATACACAGACTTCCTAAAATGTGGCTATAGGTACAGAGCTTAACCCTACTCATAAAGCTGGAATAACCAAAAAATAGTCCTAAAATCACTAAACTAGATATACTCACAATGGTTTGACATCCTCTTTCTATTGTATCTTCTCACTACATGTCTATGCACCAGTATTTTCCAAGTTGTGTTGCATTTATTAACATTTTCCAAGGAAGAAAGGGTTTGATGGTTAAATTAGTAACAGATTTAAGATTATAGGAATTAAACATGATTTTTCAGTCTTTCATGAGCAAAGTATTAAGATAGTTCAATTATATCTTCCCTTCCTCTCTTTCACTACTATCTAGAGAGGATTTAAAATATTAATTAGATATGAATAAAGCAAACATTCAAAATTAATGTAAGTCTAATAATTAAATATGAATCAAATTTATTTGGTATCTATCTTCACCTTTAGAACTTTTCAAAATATTTTTCTAATTAAAAAATTTATAAGCTAAGTTCTCAATGTCACCATGTTCTTTAAGAGCAAAAAAATTCTAGATTTAAGGAACAACCAGCCTGACTTCTTTATCCATCTTGACTAAGTCAGGTAATTAAATGGGCATCTCAATTGGCTGCTGATTTACTAGAAAAAGTTGAAATTTGTGGGTGGGGGCTGTGTGTGAATGTATTAGAGTGGTTTACATAAAGACAATCTGATTCTTTAGGTTAAAGGTTCCACAGGTTCATATAAATGCCATTTTCCTTTGAGGCTTACTGTTTATTCCTTAGCAATTCAAAAATAATCTATATCCTTTGGGGTTTTATTTCCTCTGCCCAGGAATCCTTTTCAGTGATGCATTTGTAATATTGATAGCAAAGCAGAAGGATTATTTGAGGGCAGAAGAGATTCAGGGGTCATTTTATCCATAGTTGAAAACACTTAGCCCCTCACCCACTTCATAGCTGCCAAAGACAAGCTATTTGAATTGCTCTGTTTCTAAACTTTGACCCACATACTTGATTCTATAGGAATCCAGACAAAAATATCAAGAGTAATCCCCTTTAAGTTATGAATTCCAGTCCAGAGGGGAAAACTGAAGACAGTATAATGGCACTCAAAGGATGAGACTGGACAATTTACATGTCATAAATGTCAGGAAGTTAGATACTTGATCAACATGTAACAGCATGTAACATGTAACACCATGGTCAGCATGGTGACATAGAGAACACGTGAGCCTGGACCAAAAGAGGGGGAAAAAATTGTCACGTTAGGAAGGCACTGTATTCCCTGCCCCAGTTAATGGTGGTCAGAGCGAGGTGGCCAGGTGAAGAAGCACTGTAACACGGAAGGTGGGGTGAGACTTGGAGAAGAAGGGTACATTTGGCTTCTAGGCTCTGGACCTGCATGAGGGACTTGGGGGACTTGAACGAGACAGCCAGGGGAGAAACATGTAGAGACACTTGAAAGAGACATATGGGGAGGCTGACAGTGGCAGCTGTTACTTTGATTTGCACTTTGATTTTGCTCCTTTCTAGACTTGCTTGGTCCCTTTTATTTTCTATTTTATTTTTCCTGACAGAAGTTGCCTTAACTTGGGGCAAGATTTCAGGCTGCTTCATTGGTCCCACTTTGGACTGACCCTGTTTGACTGGAATTTACCCATGAGGAGATGAGTAACTTTGGGTTTGGTATTGGGAAGATAATATCCTCTCTTCTTCTCTGTCTCTGTGCACATGAACCCTATTAAAATCTTTTTACCCTAAGAATATGCTTTGCCTTGTTCTGCATGGATGGGTGCATGTCTTAGAGAATGCAGATTGGGGGGGGTCTCAGATACCCCTCAGTCATGTGCTAACATTCATCAGTTTTCAGAGATCTTTACCTTAATCATCCTCATATGATCCTAATAAGAAGTGATAAATCATGTTGCTCTAATTTATTTGGATATTGTAGGGATTAATTTGATCTAAGCCTTGAAAACAGCCCACAGAAATTTAAGTGCTAGATCTGCTGCTTCCTGATTCTGTAGCTATTAATAATTATTAAATTCTCAGTGTACCTTTTCCTGATCTGTAAAATTGAGCTAACAGAAATACTTACATAAGGTTATTATAAAGTCAACTGAATTAATATATGAATACAGCAAGTAGTTCCTAGATCACAATGCATGCTCAAAAATGCTAATATTATGAATATAGTGAATATATTCACATACACACTGTAACATAAACATATATATATTCACTTAAAGTCATATGCATAAGTATAGAATATTCATTTTGAGCATATTATATA
The DNA here is from genome assembly GCF_000260355.1 of Condylura cristata. Lineage (NCBI taxonomy): Eukaryota > Metazoa > Chordata > Mammalia > Eulipotyphla > Talpidae > Condylura > Condylura cristata. The sequence goes on from NW_004567111.1 coordinate 48,295,266, forward strand.
GAATTGCCATTATCCCAATTTATATATATTTACATATTATATAACTTAATCTTAATTAACATAATGTCACAAAATTAGATTAGTTAAAAAAGATTTCTATAAGGAACTTGCATTCAGAAGGTGATAATTCAAACATCGGGAAATACCAATAAAGTAATAAGTTGACTAGTTACATTTCATCAGTCTTCTTAAAAGTAAAACATTAATGAAGACCTAGTCATATCTGATTTAGTTAATGTCTTATCAAAGAGATTGAGATTTATCAAGAAGACCCACAGATAAACTTTAAAGTCTGTTTTCTGTTCTCTTGCACACTAGATGAGCAAACAGATCAAGTTTACATAAACTATGCAGTCATCATATCACCTGATTTCATTCCTTAGGTGGGTATGTCAAATTCAGATCTGCAGGCTGGATTTAAGGGATCACTCAGCATGTTACTAGGCCACCACTTCTCATGTCTATATCCAGAAGGGAAGGTGACGACTAAACTCCATTTGATGGTGTTGGTAAGGCGGAGGCAGGATTAAACCTCTTAAATCACTTCTGGGCCTAAATTCAAAACTGGTTTAGCAACTTAAGCTGGGATGATGTGTGGGAAGTAATAGGAAGTGGAAAATGCAGAGGCAAAGGAAATAAGGTGGGAGGCGACAAGCCCAACATTGAATGCATTAAGCTATTGAACTTGGCAAACAAGTAAAACCCAATTTAGGTAGTAGGAAAGTAGAGTCCATAGATATTGTTAGGATTTTGAAAAGCACAAAGGTCAGCAGTTTCTACAAATTCCAGGGTATATAAGAAAAATAATAATAAGCCAAGGTATATAAGAAAAATAATTTTAAACTATTATGGAAAATAAATTTAAAGTTGCTGGTCATTTTAAGGCAGTTATATAAATAACTTACTTTTTTTTTAGATTTTTAAATTTTCATTTATCTACTTACATTATTGTTCATTTTAAAATGAACAATTTTAATTTCCTTCTTCCCCCCACTTCACCCACAGATCATCACCATAGACCCCCACACTCCTCCCTCCTTCTGATCCCTCTCTGTCCCCCTTCCCTATACGATGACCCAACAATCCCACTCCTAGGGATCTACCCAAAGGACACAAAGACATTAACTCAAAAGGATACATGCACCCCTATGTTTATTGTATCTAGATTCTTTCTTCAAAATCATCAGTGATGAGGAGGCAGAAAATGATACCATTTTAAAGACCCATCATTTGATTGTTGAGTTAAATAGGTCATCATAGATAAGAATGGCAAGTGGGAAAAAAAAAGAGGGAAGTTAGGTCCTGACTCAGCAGCCCTGAACAGGCTGATACCCCAGTCTCTGGTGAGCCAAAAGCAAGAGTCTACACAGAGCAGTGTCAAGTTCAGAAAGATGTTGCACTGTTACTCAGAGTCCCTGGAGAGACTTCAACTGAGGTCAATGCCCTGCTTTGTTCTTTTCCATCAGGACAAGAATCAAGAAGGAAAAAATGAGACATAATTAGAATGAATTTATTCCTAGAAAATGAAAGTATATAATTATTCTTCCTTCCCTAGCCTTTTTTTATAACACTAAGACCAACTATTCCTGAGAAAATTAAACTACCCGAGACCCTTTTATACTTCCTTTCTAGGTCAAAAGTTGATGTCACAAAAATTTTCTCTTCTATCCTTCTAATTTTTACAAACAAATAATAAATGGAGTTATATTTGTTTCAGATGTGTTAGATCTGGTAAACTGATAAGTTTTTAACTCTAGTCTCAGAGTCAAGTATAAAACCATTTTCTTCCATATATTCTAATCTGTTTTCCTTTCAGTGAACTTTTTCTTGCCTCCCTTACAACAGCTCCTCAGACTTAGCTAACACATTTCCTGGTCTAAAAAGTAAAATTCCATTCAAATTATCTGTTTATTAGGTTGGAATGCAATTACCAGTTCAACAGAGACAAGTTGTGTGTTTTAGAAATAGGAGGGCCCACACAGTACACCTCCCCAGTTAGTGCTATCTGCTGTCATGGGTACAGCAACAGAGGGAGAAATGAACCTGAACACATCAAAGGGCCCAAAGGAAAAAGCAGTTTCATAGAACTCCAAATTTTGGCATCACCTTCAGATTTTGGAAGAATGATGCATAGTGTCTATTAAAAGGGAGTTATTCTTTGACATCATTTTTCACTTGCCCCCTTCACTCACATCTTACTGTCAGGGGCACCAGCTTGTCTGCAGACTCCCCTACGTGTGGCCCCTCT
>NW_004567111.1:48298283-48332100 GCF_000260355.1 Condylura cristata
GGGGAGCAGAACAGGCAGATCTACGAAGTGTACTGCTGAGGGGAGCAGTGGGCAGGTCAGGAGAGGTCTGCCGAGCCATTTGGGTCACCTCCGGGGTCAGGTTGGAATTCGCACTGAAGCGGCTGTGACTTGCTTGCAGTGCAGCGTACTAACCCATTGTGCCACCAGGGAGGGCCCCAGTCTCTTTAAAAAACAAACAAACAAACAACAAAAAAATAAATTGTGTTCTAAAAATGAAGGCTGTATCCTTTCTGCTCCCTGCTCCACGTTTTCTGTTTTCAGGATTTCTACTTGCCGAGAGTACTGAGTTGTTTGTTCACTTCTTGGGCTGATAGAATTGTGACAGACAGGTTCCTAAACTAATACATAGTCCAGTGTATAAGGTGCTGAAGTCACTGTACACAAAGAAAGTAATTACTAAAAACGGAATGTGCAGTCACCAATAGGACTTCTTCAAAGGGATTCAGCTTGCAACCCAAAGGAACTGAGTAAGAATGACACTGATTATTTTCTAAACCAAGTTACTGCTATTCTTGTGAACACTGACTTTTTTTGTGCATTAAATATATCCCCATATGACCTTTGAAGCTCCATTAAAGTATATTTGCTTATTGTATTCACTTCCTAGTATTATTGTAACAAAGTACCAAACACTAAGTGATTTAAGAAAATTTATTATCTCACAATCTGGAGACCTGAACTTCAAAATCAGGGTACTGACAAGCCATTCTCCCTCAAACTTTGGATAGAACACTTCCTTGCCGCATCCTACCATCTGGTAGTGATTGCTAATCCTTGGCATTGTTTAATTAAAGATGCATTATTCCAACTCTGACCCGTCATATGGCCTTCTCTCACTGCTTCTTACTGGCATCAGAAATTTTCTTCTTATCAGATTCAGGGCCTTTCCTCTATCAATATGTCTCCAAATTATCTAATTTCATCTGCAATGATACTTTTTTCCCAAATAAATTCAAATTATAAGATAATGGGAGTATAGGACTTAGACATATTTAGGGGGGAGATATAACTCAAACCAAAACATTCATAACTATCTGTTTTCTAGTAGCTGTGTAATAACTTTTGGTTCAACAGCTGACATACAAATCGCTATTTAAAATGTTACAAATATAGTTCAAGTTCATATAAAAAAAATAGATAACTATCTTGTAAACATTGCCTGCTTAGATGATATTGCTAACCCGCCTATGCCAGCTGCCAATGTACTGGATGAATTAGAGAGATATTGCAGTGGTGGAATGTATTCTTAGAATCCTGTGCTTTCACACTGTGTTTGCTTTTCTTTCTTCTTCTGTCTTATTTATTTCACAAAGGTAGATAATAAAATGTATTAGCAAGCAGGAATACAGAAGAGTAATTATCAATAACATTATGGGCCCTCCCTGTGACACGAGTTAAAGCACAGCACTGTGAGCGAGGCACCGCTGCTTCAGTTAGATCCCCGGCCCTGGAGGTGCCCACATGGCGCAGCAGAACTCTCCTGGCTCACCCCCGGCTTCTCTCAGGAGTGTACTCCATTGATCTGTCTGTTGTGCCCTCCACTCTATTTCTGGTGAGTCCTCTCACCATCCCTGCACCTCTGGCCTGTACCCCAGTCTTGTATGCATAAATAAATCTAGAAAAAAAATAACATTATGAAGTGAAAGAACTGTAATATAAGTTATCAGGTATCCAAATGATGCAAAATTAAAAATGTCTAGCAATCATCCTGCTGCTACAATTAAATCTTTTTCCTTAGGTCTTTCTGGAGACATGTATGTGTGTGTGTGTGTGTATTTTTTTTTTAAGATTTATTTATTTTTGCATACAGAACTGGGGTACAGGCCAGAGGTGCAGGGGCAGTGAGAGGATTCACCAGAGACAGAGTGGGGAACAGAACAGGAAGATAGTTCCCTTCTCTCCCACATTTTAATTATGAGTTAGCGTGAACTATTGGTGAAGCTTTTGTCATTTTTTTTGCTACTTGGTGCCTAGCGCTTGTACCTGGCATGGAGAAGCCAATAAATGTTTACTGAGTTGAATCAACTGCTTAACTTATCACAAGGTTTTTGTTCCATTTAATCAGGCATAAGCCAATGTAAGTACTATAGAAAAGTGTGGTTGAAATCAACAATAAGAGGGATGCTTTATATGATGTGCTTATTTCCAGAAAGTACAAATAGCTGTTTTCTTTCTCTTGAAATAGCCCAGCAGCTTCCAAGGAACTCCCAATACTGCCCTGGTATAGAGTGAGAAGATAGCTTCCGTCCCAGTGGATAGCAGTGCTGAGAGGCTTGAAAATCAAGTTTCCTTGGAAAATATACCTTTACAAGGATCACAAAAGAAGAGTTATCTCAAGCAGCTGTTAAGGGAATATACTACAGAGTAATGTAGCTCAATTCCATAAGAATCAAGGAAAAAAGGGCAAGTTTTGTAAGTGGCAAACATGGTCTTTAGTACTCTTTAGTTCTCTTGGCATTGCTTTAAAAGAGATACCAATAACATTGTTTCATCAACCTTGCTCTTTTGCACAGAGGTTTGCATTTACGGTATCCCATTTATAAAAAGTCTAGTATATACAGCAGTTCAATTTATTTTTTTTTAGATATTTATTTATTTATGCATACAGGCTGGGGTTCAGGCCAGCGGTCCAGAAGCAATGAGAGGATTCACCAGAGACAAAGTGGAGAGAACAGGCAGATAAACAAAGTACACTGCTTAGGGTAGCTGCTGGCAGGTCAGGAAAGGCTGGGGATCAAACTTGTACTGAAGTGACTGTGACTCCCTTGCAGTGTTGAGCTTTAACCTGTTGCACCACCAGAACAGGGAGGCCCAGAACAGTTCAATTTCTATTAAGTGTCCTACCCATTCCAAACTCCAACCCCCACCTCAAACCACTCTATAATTATCAAAATGTGATTCAGGCTGTTCTTTGGACAGATATTCAACAAAGGACAGTAATCTTTCTGCTTCTCTGAGATATGCAAAATTAAATATCTACTTTTCTAGCTGCAGAGCAAAAACTTTCCTTCTAGAATGCTGATGTTTAATTAGGATGTTGTGATGAAATGAAAAGAAATCATATAAATCACAGTTAATTGGATTCACCTTATTCTTTCATTTGCATTTAAGAACTGATTAAAGGTCCTGAATGTCAGAGCTGTGGTTCCCAGAACTGAAGGCATCATGCATTCCCACCCATGATTCATCCCAGGATTCATCCCACTGCTCCTGTTTTTGATTCAGTCTCCTGGTGAACATTGATGTAGGGAGGAAAAAGTCCTCACCTTCAATGATGATACCTTCTCTAGCCTAGAATAGGGATGACATTTCTTGGTTCAAAGATACAAAATATTTCCATACCTGATAGTAAAATAAATAAATAAATAAAGGCTTAATAAGCAATAATAACCATAGTCATGATTATACAGAATATGCCTCTTTTTGGTTTTGGCACCTAAACTTCCAGGAGTAATAAATGAAAGCTATGAGGAGTTTACAAATTCTCAAGAATTCCTTGCTAAATTCTTCTCTAGTGGTGGAAAGTCTTTTTGATAGCTAACAGAACCTCTCTGCTTCATATCATCTAGATGTATTAATGCCAACTCTGAGTTACTATATAACTATCTCCAAACATTTATAATGCAATTTGGGGGGCATTATACCTATGAGAAATGCAGTCAAAATATTTACTTATATTCTGTTAGGATAATTTTACTTTACCCAAAACATTGTTGAATGCTGAAGACAGTCTGAACTTATTTCCTTTTGCTAAATTCAGTATGACCATGACAGCTATTCTGGATCCTTCTACAGACACCTCATTCCCTAATCTCAAAAGAATTCAAAGTCATAATGGGGGCTATTTTCATACCTATCTTCAGAATCCAAGAACTGTAAGGCTCTATAAGACATGAAATTTAAAGTAAAAATCCTAATTTTCAGTACATCTTTCACAGTTAAAAGTGAAAAAGCTAAAGCCCTAAAGAGTGGCAGACACTTTTTCTTTCTCCACATAAATAAATGGTTCCAAGTAATTTCTGCTTTCTCAGCAGACTGAAGAGAGAATTTCCATTTAACAAAAGGCTTGAAGAGATTTTATTACATAATTTCTTAGGATTGACATGGTCTTCCTATTTTATTTTCACCACAAATTTTTTTATTGTATTTGTATAAATTACAAGTCTGCTGAGAGAAGGAACTGTCCTCCTCTAACTGGAACCAAATCAAGGTAAAAATTTCCACCCCTAAATTTTATAGAGGCAAAAACATACTGGGCAGAGAAACAGTCCCCCTTGAGGTAGTTTTTCAGTGTCCTACAGTATTGAATTCAAAAGGTAGCCAAATGTTTAATGATTGAAGTTTTTTTTTTTTTTTGAAGATTTGAAACTATTCACTCATAATCTAAGAGGTGATGCTATTTCCTGGTACTAAATTGTCAGCATCCAAATTGAAGGAAATTCAAAATACTGTAAGGCTTTTGTCAGTCACAGTAATGATATGTCAAGTAAGCATGAAATATAGACAAGCTTGTCCTTGTGAAGAGTCCAAAATTGATACTTACCAATATACTATTAACATTAATCATTGTAGTGCTATTAATTAAGTGGGAAAGGCAAAACTTTGTATATGATGCAATGAAGCAATTAGAGAATGAGAAATTATAACCTCTTCCACCATTCACCAAAATGTCCTCCCTCCATATATACATGCTAAGGTCCAGTATAACCTTGAACCAAACCCTGCACGCCCCCTCATTCAACCAGTCCAGTTATCATAATACCTTCTTCTTTGTAAGCTTTAATTCTGAGAAAAGCTTTCAGAAACACCCTTCCCGTTAGTGTGAGATATATGTGTGTGTGTGTGTGTGTGTGTGTATTCACAAACATACATATGCCAGCAACAATTACAATACATAATTTTGTGGCTAGTTCTTTATCAATACATTTACCTCAACATATCTCCATGCCAATTTTATATCTTTATTTCCACATCTATAATGCTTTGTAGAGTTTCAAGTACAAAAAGAATTCTTGAGAAATAATTTTTAGAATGAATGAATAAAGATTATTTACAGAAAACAAACTTTGCTGCCTTTAAATTTTAGGTTATTATAAGGCTTTATTACTACTATGAGAATGGAAGAAGAGGCTGAGAATAACCATCACTGAAAGTTAAAGAAGGAAGCACAAACAGCAAGATATTCTTTCTAAAAGAATTTGAATATATATGGCAGATCATGGGTCATATCACATGTCTGGCTTTACTATTCTGTCCTCAGAATAGGGAAGCCAATTATTTGCTCAAAATAAATATGACTGTGTAAGTAGAAGAACTTTTGCTTTAATTTTGATGTAAATTAATTACTGATTTTTGACTCTTATTGGATCACTAGATACCTACTTTCCTGGTATATGTAATTTTTTGATATAATATGCTGACCTCTCATTATGTATAGATGAAGTATCAATATAGTACATGCTGATTGTGAATGTGTTAAAATTTAAAGAATTATGTAAACCAAAAAGTACACAAACCTTATTTTTGCTTCTAGTTTTAGTTTTACATAGAGCTGCTTGTTTCCTACCCTCACCCTAAAAAAAAAGAACTTCATAAAATGTACTCATTCATTTTTCCCAACTATGGGATAATTAATTTTATTGCTCTGGTATAGAAATTGTTTTCACCTCAAAGAGAAGGGAATCTCAGATTATCTCCTACCTAAATCTATGGCTAAAAGTAAGTAAAGTCTCTTACCAAACAGGTGTTTTCATCCCTTCTCCTGTTAGAATAAACTTCAACTGAGACTCACCTTTATGGTTGTGAATGTCTCTCATCTCTAAGGTGTACAGTCTATATGGATGAAGATACTTCTACATGTATTTTATGAGTTATAGATTTCCAATTAGCAAAGGATTTTATGAGCTATAGATTTTCAATAAACAATGTTGTATAGACTGGTAAACTTATAAACAACCAACAATTATTGCACACAGTTTTAGAGACTGAACAGTCCAAGATCACAAGATCAACAAACTTGGTGTCTGGTGAGGGCTGTCTTGCAATTTCACAGGCAGCTGTCTTTTCCACATAGTGGAGGGGGGCAGGAATTGCCCAGAAACTTCTTATATAGGAGTCTCTTCAATAATCCCATTCAACTTCACAACCTGATTACCTCCCAAAGCCCTTCACCTCCAAAATCCCTCACACTAAGGACTGAGTTTCAACTTAGGAATTGTGGGAAGGACACTTTCAGTCCATAGAAAAACAAAATAAGTAAAGCCAAAGAAACCTAAATTATGACTTTTATATCAAAGTAATATATTAAGTAAATTTCTAAGGTCTTCTCAATGTTATAGAATGTGTAATTGGTTATTTTTTTTTATACTAGACAAAGATTCTATACCCTTAAGTGTATCTTTATTCATTTTATACTTGGATTATTTTTCTTTTATTAATTTTCAAATGATTTTACATTTTTTTTTTACACTATTTGATTTCTCCCCTCAGGTGTAGTTCCAGTAAATATAACACCACCACCTCACCTGTGAACCATCTCTAGGAGCTCTTGTGTTCTTCCCACTCCTGGTTTGATCCCTTTTCCTCTCCTTTCATGCATTAAGCCTCAAATCTATTGTTACTACAAATTTTGTCCCTTTTTAAAACCCTATATTTTCCCTATATTCCTCCTATAAATGATACCATCTGATATTTTTCTTTTTCCTTCTGACTTATTTCACAACTTAATCCCTTCCAGCTCCATCCATGTTACTGCAAATGACATGAGTTTATCTTTTTTTGAATGCTTTGTGTCTGAGACATATTTTTTTTAACCTTCTTCGCAACATAACCAAAAAGCAAACCCTGCTATTAACGTATGAATTTCAGTGTTCCCAAAAGTCACAATGAATATGATAAGTTAAAGTAGCCCTACACATTTTTTGTTAAAAGATATATGTTTTTATAATAGAGGCTTATTATCGTGGTCTATTCTGCAAATCTTTTTTAGCATTGTTCAAGTTCACAATAAAGGTAAAACATTACATTAATTATTTTAATATCAATAAACAGATGAGTATGATGGAGGAAAGACTAGAAAACCTAAAGGAACCATCACAAGACTAGATAGAACCTGACTTACACAAGGAGATGGGGATAGAAGTGATTAACAAGCCCTTAACCCAAATATGGAAACAAAGATCCTTAGGCACTAAAGCCTAAGTCCGGAGGCAGAAGATAGAGGTAGATATCAGATCTACTTTAGAGCGTGTCAGGAATACAGACCTGAAGGTGAAGATATGGAGATTGAGGGCCTTTGTAAAAATCTGGACCCTTTCAGATTCTACATATTGTATTCAAAGTCAACAACAAACAAACCACTCCCAGGAGTGAGATCCTCTCAAAGAGAAGTCTGTATCAGTACAGTCTCTGCTGGCAGTGCAGGTACTTTTTCACTAACTCTCCGTCTCTCTGCAGGACAGTAGCCTTCTGCCTGGCCATGACCTGTACCTGACAGGGCTTTTCTTCATTGACCCCCTTAGCAGAGGCCGCTCTCTTTAAGGCTGCCAGCCTACGACCCTGAGGGCCTCTCTTTTGTCAAATGTGTTCCTTTCTGGGCAGCCTGCTTGTGTCTATGCGAGTATCCTTAGTCTTCTGTACCATCTCTCTACTAAACCTGCTCTTTTTATCATAACCAAAGTCTCTGTCTCATGGAGAAACTTCCCTGGGAAACTCGCCATGTGCCACTGTTAGGGGAGTTCTGGTGAAACTGATCTCCAATGCACTGACTCCAAAAAAATGACATAAATTATAATAGCAAAATAAAAGAATAACCTCTTTGTAGCACAAACTATGAAAAATATTAAGTATATGAATTTTTCTGATAATCACCCCTGGTGGCGTGGCAGGTTAAAGCACAGCACTAAGAATCTAAAGCCACTTAAACATGAGTTCGATTCCCACCCCAGAGGTGACCCACGTGGCATGGCAGATCTCTCCCCTACTGCTCCCCCTCAGCAGTGCACTTCGCCAGTCAGACTGTTCTGCTCCCCACTCTGTCTGGTGAATCTTCTCACTGTCCCTGTACCTCTGACCTGTACCCCAGTTCTGTATGCATAAACAAATCTTTTGAAAAAAAAATTAATGGGGTTGAATTTGTGTTATTTAATACACCTTAAGTGCATGTCTTATTTAGCTTGTCCACTGAAATACAGAATTTACTTTTCTCAGTGTAATCCAGTGCTTGCTTTCTCAAGAAACATGAGAGTCATATGTGTAATTATAATTTTTCTAAATACACATATTTTAAAAAGAAAACCGAATAGGTAAAATGAATTTTAACAATAGATTTGATTTAAGCCAAGGTATCTAACATCTTATTTTGAGATATAAGCAAAGCAATATTTATTAGTGAGGTATTTATCATTTATTAATGAAGCACTTTCATTCTTCTTTTTAAATTCTGTACCAAGCTTTGAAATCTGGTGTGTATTTAACACATCTTAGTTTCCAGTGCTTAAAGGCCACTGCATTGAAACACAGTCTTAGTGTTTTTCAAATTATAGACTGATGGATATCTTTTCAAATTTCAAAAGAAGGTAACTGAGAAGCGACTGTAGGAACAGTAATGCTGTTGTTTCAGTGGCTGTTGATTAAAGGTCTATTCCAGAAGGGACTTATTGTACCTATTTCCCAGACTTCCCTTCTCTCCAAAGGGTGAAAAGGCAGGCAGTCAATTATATTTAATGATTCCCACACATGTCCTCCCTCCCACTGCTCCTCCACATGCTGCAGAAGCAGATGATATCTACTCCTTTTTTTTCCCTTTATAGTGACCCATCCTTGCAGTGCTAAAACAAGACCGAATAGTGGGCATCTGGAAGTGCTCAGTCACTTCTATGCTTAGGATATATTTTGGAAGCAAGATTCCTGCCTAAGCAATGTGACCTGCTCCCACACATTCTTCTTACTGTCATTCCATCAGTAAGCAATCTACTCATGTTAACATGTTCCTATTTTAAAGTGTCACTAACACTGGAGTAAGTCAGTCTATCAAACGTACGTAATATCTTTGTACAGGAAATCAGATTACCTCCCTCCTTGCTAAGACCATCTTGAACAGAATGGGAGGGCTATTCTGTTTTGCTCTGAGAGCCCTTTGTCAGGGGATTGATCTGAGTGTTCTGCCACTGGGAAACAGGGAGAATTTAATGGTCCTGGATGAGAGGCTGAAATGAAAGCGAAGGGTAGAAAGAAGGGGCCTGCATTCATTAGCAAACATCTCTATAGCCTAAGAACTCAGAATTGTCAGTGTCTGGAGAATCATTTATCTACTTTTATTCCTCAAAGGGGAAAAAAACATATGAGGTTTATTTTTAATATTTATGATGCATGTGATGGAAAAGGCTGAGAAAAGAAAACACACAGGAAACTCACACATGCGCACTCTGTGTCACTTGCTGACATTTGTCTTAGTACTTTAGAAATAGATGTTCCTTCAAAAATCAAGCCTTACTGTTTCATTTTCCACTGGAAAATCAAGGTCCATGTGGGTCAGATGAATTTTGCAGGGCCACTAAAGTAGTTAACTACAGAAGTAGACTTAAGTTTCCTATCAGATGTAGTGCTGATTGGGGCTTTGGGGTGAGGGGCAGGAGTTCAAGACTGAAGTCAATCCCCAAATAAAGTCAAAATTGCACATCTATAATCCTAACTCAGTAATTTCAGATATTAGATACTGGCAATGCTATCAGCAGCATTTTGTCCCATTTTGCATCATTTTATGTAAACAATTTAAAAACATAAAATCTATAATGTTGGTTTAATGTGCCCTCCTTGGTGGCACAATCCATTAAAGCAAAAACACTGTGAAGCAAGCTGCAGCCACTTCAGCACAAGTTTGATACCCTCCAGGGTAGTGAACCATATGGTGTACTTCCTCAATCTGCCTGTCCTGTTCCCCACTCTTTCTGGTGAATTCTCTGACTGTCCCTGCACCTCTGGCCTATACCCCAGTCCTGTAGCCATCTAAGTTAAGTCTTTAAAAAAAATAACATTGGTGGACCTTCCCTGGTGGCTCAGTGGGCTAAAGCACAGCACTAAGAAGCTAAAGTTACTTCAGCATGAGTTCAATCCTGCCTGCCCCAGGAGGTGACCCACATGGCACGGCAGATCCCTCCTGACCCGCCGCTGCTCCCTCAGCAGTGTGATTCATTGATCTGTCTGTTCTGCTCCCCAGTCTGTCTCTGGTGAATCTTCTCACCAACCCTGCACCTCTGGCCTGTACCCTAGTTCTGTATACATAAATAATAAGTAAATCTTAAAAAAAAATCTTAAAAAAAATTGGTTTAATTTATTTCCACAAAATGGATGAAATAGAAGCTAAGCATTCAGTACTGAAGTTTTGGCTTTGTAGTCAAGAGGACTTTTCTTTTTCCTTATTTGACTGTTGTAAATTCAATTTCTCATGGTATAGATGAATAACAACCTTGAAGGAAAAAATAGCCCCTCCTAAAAGAAATGAGTATTTCCATTGTCTATCTTCCAAGTGGTAACTTGGTGTTTCTGAAGAGAATTAAAAGAATCTCTCAAACTTAAAGGATTGAGTAATTTTATATGGTCTGGACAGCTATATTGGGAAGAGGAAAAATGAGGAGAGAGAAAAAGAGAGGAGAGGAGAGATGGAAGGAGAAGAGTAGAGAGAAGAGAAAGCAGACACCCCTCCCCCCCAAAAAAAATCCTTAGGTGCTTTGTTTTATTTAGCTTTTTGTTGTTGTTGTTGTTTTTTAACTTTCCAGACAGGGAGGAAATTATATAGGGTCAAGTAAAGGAAATACTTATTGATCCCAAGGATTAATTGAGCAATTTTCCCTTCAAAAGAAAGTGAATGCAGTAACCAAGCAGTGACCATATAATAAGATTCTGTGCGATCCTCAGTTCAACTTAAACTAATAGAGGAAGAGTCAGGATTTGTCCCTCAGCATTCATTCCATCACTCCACATACTCAAGCAGTGAGAAGCATAGTTTTCCCTATGTCCTTTGTTTCTCTACTTCCTTGGCTCTGGCCCCAGGCTACCATCTTTTTTTTTTGGTCTGAAATATTTCAGTTATTTTAGATGAAACATTCAGTTATTTCCCCACTCTATCTTAAACCCTGTACCTAAAGTGATCTTTTTGCAAAGCACAAATTAAATTTAATCATGGCACTTCCTTGCTTAAAGGCTTTTAAAAGCTTCCTGAAGCTTTTAAGATGGAAACTAAACTTCTTAATGAGCGCATGCCTTGATCGGGCCCTTCCTACCACTCTCAGGCATCTCTCAACCACTTGCTCAGCTCAGTTCTTCTGTGTGCCGGTCCACTGCTCTCTTCTATCACAGCACAGTCCCTGTCACGTTGCCTTTGCCAGCAGGGCCCTCCAGACCCCTGGGCTCTTTTACCACTTTACCTCTTTCCCCCTTCAGTTTGCTGGAACACTTAGATGCCTTCAAATGCCTGCTGGGGTTGTTAAACAGTTCCTAATAATCTCTTTCATCATATTCAGCAAAGACTGTGCGAACACACTTTTTATGTCATTATTTTAACTCGACAGGACCTCAAGTGCACCTGTCTGCCCTGGCTAATGTTGTGCATGGGTGAGCACACTCCCCAATAAGGCCAACAAACAACCAGCAGAGCACAGGGCACTCTGTCCTGCAAATAGCTGCAGCCCACTATTTTGTTTCAAGTAGAAGGTACAAGAAGCCCCAGGCCGGGTACAAACATACACCCCTCTTCCTGTGTCTGGCACATTTCCTGTTTTTCCCTGCACGTACAGATCCTATATATATATATATTCATGGGCGATCTTAATAAACAGACTCTGGACTTCAGACCCCAAGCTCCTGCTTCATTCTCTTGCATCTCTGAGTCTCCTACATTCAAGTGAAGACAGCAGTCAGCGCACCCCTTGGTGGGTGGGTTTGCAACAATTTTATCTTTTTTCATTACATAACTATTCACATATGGCAGGGCCATTTCCCCTCTGCATACCCAATGCCTGACAATGGCTCATGCAGGTGCACAAATGCTATCTGCTTAATGAAAGCTAAATAAATACATGTATGCATGCTTAATAAAGGAGTAAAATCAGTGAGGCTCTTATCTCTCCTCCCCTGAAATAACCTGCCCAAAGCATTTACAAGAGTTCCCTAGTCTAAACCTGGGAGCACATGTCTGTGATGCACTTTCAGGCTTGTCCAACTTGTTCCTGGGATAATAGCCTAAATGTGGCTTGACAGTATAGTATGAACCACCTGATATTGCCAACGTGGAAGAAGACATGTCATTTGCAGGTTAGACATACATACCTCCTTTGCAAACATACAGCCCTATAAGATAAAGAGCAAAGAAAAGTAACAAATGAATACAGGAATCTTTTGTTTTGTAGAGAAAGTCATGTGGAATTATATGAAGGTAATAAGCATGAGAGACAAAAATCCTCTTTTGAAAGGATTATAAGAGTAGTTGCTTTTTTAAAAGGAATAAAATGAGATCAAGTATAAGAAGTGCTTTACAATACCACATATCAAAACGTAATTATTTGTCATTTCTTTTCTTATGTCCTTTCTTCTTCATGCACACATTTTATTTTCTTTAAAGATTTATTTAAATCTGGGGTATAGGCCAGGAGTGCAGTGGCAGTGAGAAGATTCATCAGAGACAGAATAGGGAGCAGAACAGGCAGACTGAGGGGATCAGCAGATAGTTCAGAAGAGGTCTGCTATGCCTTGTGGGTCACATCCCTGGCCAGGGATCCAACTGGTGCTGAAGCAGCTGCCACTAGCTTCATAGTGCTATGCTTTAACCAGTTGTGACACCAGGGAGGCACACATTTTAATTGAGGTGTTACACAACTCAGAATAATTTACAAATATTTCTATACTTTACTTGAAATGTTATATTGTGAGAGAAATGTGTTCAATCATTTATTACTTACTCTGGGCATTGCATCAGCCCTTATAAGAAATTATTATTCAATGGATCATAACATCACACACAGGTCTGTCCCATAAACTACTTGAGAAATCTGCTGATTGAAATATGATCTTGATAATCATCCAGAATTGGCAAGAATGGAAATCCCTATCTCTTTTTCATATCCAGTTATATATGGAAGTTTGACTGTGGCCTGAATTGAGCTTCCCCTACAAACCTATGAAAGACACAGAAAAGCACCTCAAGGAAGCCATGGAAGTGGATCACTGTCCCAATCCTTTTCAGAAGTCAAAGGCAAGACAAAGCCTTTCTAATAATTCTCTACATATAGGCTTTGACAAGTCCTTAAGGGTCTCTGCCAGAATTAAATATGTTGCATTTGTGTTTGAGGAAATTAAAAACTTTTTTCTCTCTTAACTAAAAATCAAAAACAGAAGAAATATTGTTAATATGCATATATTTTTCTCCATAAGAAAGTACCTTCTGTGATTTTCCAGAGTCTAGGAAATAGGTTAATGCTTAGGCTATCATTTTATCCTCAAGTTCTAAGGAGAAATATGTACAGAAAGTGTAAGAATTATGGGAATGAAGATGAGTAAATTTATCGAAGTGTCTACCAACAGTTAAGAGAAGGAGGAAAAAAAAGAAGAAATATAAATGTTGAGTCTATTTAATTAAATGATGGCCTTCCTATAAGGGACCACCCTATAAGGGACTATATAAGCCACCCTATAAGGGACTATATAAGCATGTCTAGACAGTCATAGTAAATACTTCCATTAATAAATTTAAATTAATTTTTAAAATTGATAGAGTTATAAATCAGTGAATCTTAAAGCAACTCATTTAAATTTATACTTCTTTTTGATGCCAACATTTCATGAGTAAATATTCTTTAGCCTCTATTTTCCAATAGTGGATAGTTCTGGGGGGAAGAAAAAAAAAAACACTGGTTTTGAGTGTTTAGTCATATTTAATATAGGTAAATTTTTAAATGGAGTTATCCTTTTTCAAAATAATGTTGAGGAAGGTAACATGTCCATCACATACTAAGAAAGTGGTTAACACTGGGCTCTCCCTGGTGGCGCAGCGGGTTAAAGCACAGCACTGAGAATCTAAAGCCACTTCAGCATGAGTTTGATTCCCAGTCCCGGAGGTGATACACATGGCGTGGCAGACCTCTCCTGGCCCGCCCGCTGCTCCCCTCAGCAGTGTACTTTGTTGATCTGCCTGTTCTGTTCCCCGCTCTGTCTCTGGTGAAGCTTCTCACCACCCCTGAGCCACTGGCCTGTACCCAGTTCTGTATCACAAATAAATAAATCTTAAAAAAAAAAAAAAAAGAAAGTGGTTAGTGCTAACCCTAAATCTACATAGCATGTACAGGAAATGGTTAATACTAATTCTGAACTTACATAGCAGTCAGGAAGTGGCTAATGGTGTGTACATGTTGCATTGGGTGGGGTGGTTTATTCTGAGATTCATAAGGCATTACTCGTGAAATATGAACGTTGATTCTTATTTTTGACATAAAATTTCAGATAAACAGATCTTAAAAAAACACAATCTCTCTAGTCAAGGGCTATTTTTAATCATTACAAGTTTCAACAAGCATGGTATTTTTAAACTAGGAAGCCGGAAAAAAATTTATTTTTAAATTGTTCTCTGTGAGTTTATTTTCCTCCTAAATGTTTTTCTTGGGTACATCTAAGTTGTGTGTTTTTTTCTAGGTTCATAAAGAAGGCAACAGTAAGGGAATTTTGGTAAGGAGGATGGCAAAATATCACATGAAATGTACATCTATGCCCTCACTGTACTTGTTTAACTCTGTGACTATGTTTAACACTCTATGGTGATGGTGTAATAGCATATGTAGGTGTAAAACCAAAACATTAGAACTGAGGCTGTCCAGCAGACAATACAACATTTCTATGATAATATTTTATATTTACAATGCTTTACAGGGAACTAAAAGAGAGAAATCAGTTCAAGGACAATTTTCAAAATTGATAATAGAATTGTCTTGTCATTAGTGAATTACTATAATTTAGAAAATGAAGATTATTTATATTGGAGTTTTTCACAGAAAAGGAAAAGCTAATAAATGGAAATATCAGAAAATGGTTTTAGAACAGAGCACAATGTCTGCTTTTCAGATTAAAGTATTAATTTACATTTTAAATACTATTAGTTCACCAGTATTATATCAGAAGAGTAAGATAGTTCATATCTGAGATGTTTCCTATAATAATGAGATATAAATCACTGTCACTAATATAAAGACACACATTCTTAAGGAAAAGTTTCCTCAGTATGATTAAAATTATTTTAATAAATGGTTAAATCCTATATTTCATTGGTGCTGTTTTTCTGAGTTATTGAGTTCTTGTTATTGTTTTCTAGTAGCATCATTTCAGCAAGAGAAGAAGAATGGGGAAGCTAAAGAGTGTGCCATTTAAATTAAGTCAACAAATAAATTTAATCACCCATTAGGGTTGAGAGTGTATTTAGACTCAGATTTTTAATGAGCCACACACACACAAAAAAAGCTGGGGTGTTCACTTCCTGTCTGGGAGAGAAGAACCAAAACAGCACATAATACTTAATACATGATATAGTTAAAGAAATAGTGGAAACTGCTTACAGACTCGGAGAGCACTAAGGATTCTGACTGAATAAGTGAAATTGAGAGTCAGTGGAAAATTCTAGAGCAAGAACAGTGAACAATAGCATCATATATTGGTATCTTCAGTGCAGAGGTAAGAACAGACCCAAGAAATATTATGAAGATAGATTCAATAAAACTCAGCCTTTGGATATGTGGCATAATGGAGAAAACATTTATACTGTGATGATGGCACTTACTGAATGTAACTGCATTTAGTCAGCGATATAAATTGAATTTTAGAGGTTAACATTGTAGTTGAGTTGTAGGTATTAGTATATAGGCACAAGGATGAAAAGTATGTTCTATCTTGCATGGTTAATATGAGTTTATTCATAATGGGGACCTGGAACATATACTGAATGAAAGTCTGAGACTACATTAAAATCCAAAGGAAATATTTATTCTGCCCAGTATATCTAATTTCCTTGGAATGAATTTCAGTTGTGGTATAACCAAGAAATTTTCTGATAAACTCACTGTTAAGGGTTGATCTGTATTCTCTCAAGATTCCATCCTTCAAAACATGGCTATGGAAATCAGATCATTAAAGGGGTAAGAAGTTAAAATGAGGTATATAGACTAAAGATCATATGAAGACAAAGAAAGAAGATCATACAGTAAGTCAAGGAGAAAGTCCTGTTGACACCTTGATCTTAGATTTCCTGCTTCCAGAGATGTAAAAATAAATTTTTGTTTTCATCCAGTCTGTGGTACTTGTTATGGCAGCCCTTATGAAAACAGCTACAACTTTTTGTAAAATAAAATAAAAACTTCCCTGAAATTCTGAAAATGAAAAAAGAAAATACAAGTAAAATCCAGAAGATATAGAAGTGAGTTTATCTGTTTATCTATCTTCCATTCATCCATCCATCTACCCACTCACTGTCATGTAATGTGGAGTGGGAAATACTTTGAAAAAAAAAATAATGAAATAAACTCTGCCTGCAGAAATAGATGACAGTATTTAGAGCAACCGGAGCTGATGGGAAAGTGAAGAGAGAATTCCAGAAAGGAAAGAATCAGGGATCATAATTCCCCAATTCTGTGTGAGAACCTGAGCCACACATGTGTGGGAGAGACTGCAGGTCACCTAGCTAAAGAGGACTGGGGGAAGATCTAGGCTGATAGAAGATTTAAAATAAATTAACTTTTACATTTTGGGGGTTGGGGGAGGGGGTGCTTTAGATGATCATAACAAAGATGTTCACATCCCAAGACCCAGAACTTGTGAATAGTACATGACCAGAGGGAACTAAGGTTGCATATGACATTAAGGATGCTAATTAGCTAACTTTAAAATGGGAGATTATCCTGGATACATATGGGAGTTCATTGTAGTAAGAGTGTTACATCATTAAAATGGGCAGCAGCCTCCTGCCTGCTGTTGACCTGAACCATGCTGGGACTTCTCTGCACTGACCTCCCTCAGGGGAGACCTCTTTCCTCGGACTGCCCGCCTGCAACCATGCAGTCTCTTTCCCTGCAAACCTGCCCTTTTTGGGGCAGCTCTTCCTGCCCACTTGCACCTCTGCAAGTGTCTTTTCCTCTCCTGTCTCTTTCTAACCAACTTCCTCTTTAAAAAAGAAAAAAAAAAAAAGATGGAAAAGGAGAACAAAGTGACCAGCATTAAAGGTCTTGAAAAGGACTAAGCTTTCTTCTATTGCTATCTTTAAAGAGTCTAGAAGGCAAGGAGTGTGGGAAGTCTCCAGAAGTGGGCAATGGCAAGGAAACTGATTCACCCCTGGAGCTCCCAGTAGGAATGTAACTCTGACCACAGAGACATGAGTCAGAGTTCTGTCATACAGATCCATAAAATAATACATTTGTGGTATTTTGAGTCACTTTTACAATTGATTATAGTAGTAAGAAAAAAATCAATAAAGGTTTATACTGAAATTCGTAAAGCAGCCACTAAAACAAAATGCAAAATGGTATGACTGTCTACCATAGGTCCTTGTCAGCATGCTACCTGCTTGCTATTCATGGTATAGATCCAGGCTTCTCTATTCTTTGTTTTGGGTTTGAGTAGCTGAAGAGTAAGTCTCTTACTTTTTTTTATTGAAGGAGAGCTCTGCTGTGCCATGTGGGTCAACTCCCGCCAGGGGATTGAACTCATGCTGCAGTGGCTGTGGTAGGTAGCTTCATAGTGCTGGGCTTTAATCTGTTATATCACCAGAGATGGCCTCAGGATTATTTTTTATATAATGAGAATAATGAATTAATTCAGATGGAGAAGGACAGATACCAGATGATTTCATTTGCATGCGGATGGAAAACAAAGGATTGGAGAAAACGGAACCAAAACAAACTCTAGAATTATGACTGCAGAATTGAAGCTACTATAAAGGAAGGATGAGGGTTGGGGGGATGGGAGGGTTGAGCCCAATGATCTAAGTGGGGAATTATGGGTGCTTTGGTGGTTGATGGGGTGTGATATGCTTCTGATAGAAAATCTGAAAAGGTGTTATTCTATACCTTTAATCATATACAGTGCTGTGAACCAATGTTACAAGAAAAATTAAAAAATAAATAAAAAATTTGAAAAAAAACTGATATTTAGAATGTTTCATTTTAGTATCATTTACATAAAATTTTTAACTAATGTAATTTATAAATTAGGAAATGGAGTCCTACTCTCCCTTGTTAGCTACCTGACCTTAAACATGGTCACTTCACCTCTTTTGAGACTCAACTTCCATATCCCTCAGGTAGTATGATGATAACATACAATGATGGTTGTTGTGAGGATGAAATGCATCAAGGTTTACAAAGGGCTTTACACCTTGCTCAGCACATAACCAAGTACTGTGTAAGTGGTTTTCTTTATTTTAATCTTCCACATCTACAGCTTACAGGGTCTCAGCTAGAACTGAGTGAAGTTAGTGGAACATCAGTGAAGATAGAGCAGTGACCCAGATATTCCAAGAGGTCCTTTTCTAGCCTTCTGACAAAGCACAATATTTCACCCAAAGCTTTCCTTTTTCAAATAAAATTAATCTGAAAGTGTCTCAAACATAGCAGGAGTCAATAATTTCTTGTTGAATGAGTCCTGAGAAGGCTGAGCTGGTGACAGCCTCCATGCTCTCTGGAAGAGATCTTAACAGTAGGAACAAAGGGAGTGATCTTCTAACCAGAAGTCATTGAAGGAAGAAAGAATGAGAACAATGATATGAAGTACTATAAAGGTGCACTCTCTTCTTGTAATTTAATTTATAACTCATTGAGAACACAGAACTATACAGAGTCTCTTTTTTTCTTTTGATACTAGTTTGATTTTTCCTTCTCTAGGGTCCTCTCCTATCACATATAGCTCAGATTCAATGTTTGATATATCATAGATTTTTTTTAAGATTTGTTTATTTATGCATACAGAATTGGGGTACAGGCTAGAGGTGCAGGGGCATTGAAAGGATTCACCAGAGGCAGAGTGGGGAGCAGAACAGGCCGACTGATGAAGCACACTGCTGAGGGGAGCAGTGGGCAGGTCAGGAGAGGTCTGCCACAGCATGTGGATCTCATCCAGGGCGGGGACTGAACTCATGTTGAAGTGGCTTTAGCTCCTTAGTGCTGTGCTTTAACCCGCTGTGCCACCAGGAAGGGCCCAGATATATCATAGATTTAAACTAAAATAATTATGTGAATTAAAATATGTAAATCAAGATTTGGAAAGAATAAACTTTTTGTGCCTAGTCACATTTAAAACTATACAAGCATAAGGATCCAAAAAAAGGATAATGACTATTTTTGTTTATAATTCAAAATATGAAATTCATTTCCATAAATTATCATAAAAAATCAATAGTGATTAGCACATCAGCTCTTTCAGAAAATATTAAAATATACATAGAAATTGGGAACTAGTGGAACTTTTGGAGGAAACTGAAATAAAACAAGCTATGGGGGTGTTAACTATGCTGTTTTGTTTCCTTTCTATCTACCATACACAATTTTGATAATATAAATTGGAGTATTCAGCAATCCTTAATTACCAAAGACACAGTAGGAATTGTCTTCCAAAAATATTAAAATAGAACGTTGATGGTAGATTTTTCCAAACCTCCATTGCATAGATAATGAAAGTGAAATTTATATAACATGGTAGATGCAATGTGCTAAATGTAAAATAGCACTACTAAAGTTAATGTTCTTACAGATTTATTATTATTACTACTATGAAAATGCTCCATGACTAAGGAAAAAAAAATAAATGCAAATTCTTTAGTAAAAACTGAAACTGTTATTGCTTCAGTGAAAATTATATTACTATATACTAAATAGTATTCCCAACAACTTCCCAATACCTATTGCAAAATATTCAGGTTATTTGCTTGTAGAAATCTTGCTAATACTTCTTGTTTGACTGTTGTAAAAGCAATTTCAACATATTTTGCATGAATGGAACATCATGAAATATTAGAGCTAATGTAAGAATCGTCAGTGCTCTTGCAGTTTAAGTAGGTGATTTGGTTTACAGCAAGTAGTTAAATGTAATTTAAATGATTTATTAAAAACACTTTGGTTGGGCTCTCCCTCGTGGTGCAGTGGGTTAAAGCGTAGCACTGCAAGCTAGCCACAGACACTTCAATGGCTGTTCTATACCCGACGCAGAAGCGACCCACATGGCCCTTCAGACCTCTCCTGTTCTGCCCATTGCTCCCCTCAGCGGTGTACTTCATCAGTCTGCCCTTTCTACTCCCCACTCTGTCCCTAGTGAATCCTCTCACCTCCCCTGCACCTCTGGTCTGGACCCCAGTTCTGTATGCATAAACAAACAAACAAATAAATAACCACTTTGACTGTATTTTGCTTATAATTATTCTCTGGATGTTGGTAACATTTCTCTCATTTGTTTCTGTGTTGCTATTTTCCAATATGGCTTAAGCTTGGTTAAATTAGTTAAAGCTTTTATTTTTCCTGCAAAGTCTATATGAATCAATCTGCATTGTTTAATTCACTATACTTTAATTTTCAAAAGACTAACATATTTACATAAAATGCTCGATACATTTGTATACACATACTTTAGTTCAAAATACAAACAATTTGTTAGGCAACTATGATTTATTTAAAGTCCAAGAACACAAAAAAATGGTGTTAGAAAAAGTGAATAAGTGTCAGTGTTCAAGCATTAAACGTTATGCATTCTATTCATAAAAGAGACATCAGGCTTCCACTCAGAAAGCTTCACAAACTCCAAACTGGAGTAGTTATTGGGCTGTTTAATCTGAAAAATGATTTTAAAAAGCAAATATAAAAAGGTAGTTGCATTGGAAGTTGCATAGCTTCAAAAGTATAAGGATAAATTCTTACTATAATTTTATGTAGGCTAAAATAATTATTAATAGTAATGTTTAAAATATCTTAAGTTTATAACTAGACCATAAAATATAATAATTGAGGTGATTCTAAAGCTCCAAGGTATCAAAAAAAGGTTGGGTTCCATTTTATGGATTTTGCTCAAAAAGGTCAAAATATATAACAATTTTAGATTTTTGTACAAACTATATTGCAAGCAAAAAAGCTTTCACTTGAAATTCACCTATTTGGAATATAATGAGAATTATTTTTAGATTTATTTACTCTCCAATGTCCTTGATAACAGATTTTCTGGCATATTTGCTCTTTGTCATTTTGGAAATGATTTGTCAAGATTCTAAGACACTCAATCCACACAGTCACCAAATAGGAGCCAGATTACTGGCCTTATCTTAGAGGCCACTGCTGTTTACATGTCCTTGGGTATTGATTATTTTTCCTTAACAGAAAAGGCTGCAAAACTCAAAACTCTGACTCTAGAATCAAAATTCCAGCCAAAGTTGTATCAGCAACTAGTAGTCCATGAAGAAATCCTAAACCAATAAGTGAAACCAGAATGGAAAAATGAAAAAGCACACAGGACATAAAAATTAAATAGTTTGATATAATAGCTCTGGTATACATTATACTTGTCAGTTTCCTGGCACCTGAGCTGTAATCACATAACCAATTTTATGTAAATAATATTTACAGCAACATTTGTTTGAACAGACAAAAATGCAATTTGTGTAGATGATAAGATGGAAATTAATCAATGTTATTAAATTAAATATTTTTAAATTATATTATTTTTATTGCATTGACATTTGTTTACAACACTGTATATGATTTAGGAGTATAGGTCTAGATGTATGCCACCTCATCACACCTACTACCAACTCCTACAGTCCTTCACTCTAATCCACAGGGCCCCTCCCACCCTTCTCCTGCCCCTAAATATGTTTATTTTGATTCCCTCTCTAGCATTTTCCAGCATCACCTAATAGGGGGTAATCAACTAAATTATATACAAAACTTTATTATTTTATCTTCACCAACAGTAGTTATCCTATACCACAATATTCTTTAGAATTAGCATAAAATTATTACAAAAATGGATTTTTGACTTAAAGGGAAATCATAGTTCCAAATACTTTTGTTGAGCTCAAACCACGTAACTGTGTCATCATCTATGCTCAAAATAGCAATTAAAAATCACAGATCTTGAATTCAATAGACTCACAGACTAATGAAACAGAGTTTAAAAATAAAATAGGATAGCGGCATTATTCACAGCATCCAAAAGGTGGAAATAACACAAATGTCCATTAACAGATGAATGAATAGACAAAATATGATATATTCACAGACGATGGAATGTTATTCAGTCTTAAAAAGAAATACAATTTTGGCCCTCCCAGGTCGCGCAGCGGGTTAAAGCACAGCACTAAGAAGCTTAAGCCACTTCCACATGAGTTCGATCCCCGCCTGCCCCGGAGGAGATCCACATGGCAAGGCAAACCTCTCCTGACCGGTCCGCTGCTCCCCTCAGCAGTGTACTTCATCCAATCTGCCTGTTCTGCTCTCTGCTCTGCCTCTGGTGAATCCTATCACCCTCCACATCTCTGGCCTGTACCCCAGTTCTGTATGAATAAATAAATAAATCTTTAAAAAAATGGTTAAGAAGGTATTTTTATATTATTTACAACAAAATACAGCAATATTTATTATATATATTTTTTAAAGATTTATTTATTTATGCATACAGAAGTGAGGTGCAGACCAGATGCAGAGGGGCGGTGAGAGGGAGATTCACCAGAGACAGAGTAGGGAGCAGAACAGGAAGATCCACTAAGTACACTGCTGAGGGGAGCAGCGGGTGGGCCAAGAGACTTCATAACTGAAAATAACAATTTATACTATCTCTGACTTTATGATGATATAGTTCAGGCTGTTGTAACAAACTACCATAAACTGGGTGGCTCAGATAAGAAACATTTCTCACAGTTTGGGGAGTCCAAGTTCAAGGTATCATAGATTAGGTATCTGGTAAAGGTCAGTCCTCTTGCTGTGCCCTCAAATGGCAGAAAGAGCACTAGACAGCTCAGGGTCTCTTGCATAAGGGGATCCGTGCTCATGATCTAGTCAGCTGTCAATCCCTCACATCCAAATGGCATCACATAGGCTGACAGGATTCAAAATAAGCACTTTCAAGGAAATATATAAACCTTAAATCTGTATCAGATACAAAATAAATGTAGACAAATACTTTTTGAAGAGGATTTGACTATGATTTTTATATCAAGGAAATAATTGAGAAGTAAATTTTTAGAATCTATACAATTTTCCAAGATATGTAACATTAGCAATTTTATATTTTTAGATAGCAAAATAAGATTTTATTTTAAAAAATTATTTTCACAAAGTGACCATAAGACAAAGTTTCTTCCACATGGCATCAACAGAAGTTACTCAGCAGTCCTCAGCTGGAGGGTGGCCTGGAGTGGGGATTTAGAAGGAAAACTCAAGTTGACTTCTCTTACATGGGTTGTCGTTGGAGTGAGAAGTTGGGAACCTGAGCTCAGTCATGACTGTTGGAGAGAGTGTCTACTCATTGTCTCTGCGGTGGGGTGGCCTTTGAACTTTTTACATGATGACTCAGGGCTCCCCAAGAGCTCCAGTGAAAGCTTCAAGGCTTCCTAAGGCCAAGCCCAGGGAATTTACAAAAAGTCATTTTTGCTGAGTTCTCTTGGTCAGGCAAATACCAAGGCAGGTTCTCATCCAAAAGAAAGGTAATTCCATGGGACCTTTCAATGTGCAACCATCGTTCATCTACACAACAAGCTATTGGAGGCAATCAATATAAAATAATCAAGGATGACACTCAGATTTCTAACATGAGTGAGTGAGTGCCAGCTCCTTTAACAGAGACAACAGAAGAAGGGCCAGGTTTCATGAGGTAATGGGTTCATCCTTTGGGAAATAGGAGATTCAGAAAATAAAAAAGATAGCACATTTAAATCATGATTTATTCTCACAGGATTTTATAAAATAAATCCTTAGGATTGCTAATCCCAATTTTTTATAACTTCTTCTTTGTCTTTTTCTCTAATCAGAGCTTCTGGTCCTCCCCTAACTTAAATGATGATTTTTTTTTTAAGATTTATTTATTTGTGCATACAGAACTGGGGTACAGGCCAGAAGCTCAGGGGTGGTGAGAGGATTCACCAGAGACAGAGTGGGGAACAGAACAGGCAGATTGATGAAGTACACTGGTGAGGGGAGCAGCGGGCGGGTCAGGAGAGGTCTGCCGGCCATGTGGTCACCTCCGGGGCAGGTGGGAATCGAACTCATGCGGAAGTGGCTTTAGATTCTCAGCTTTAACCCACTGCACCACCAGGGAGGGCCTGATTTTTTTTTTTTAATGCACCTGTTTTCTAATCACATTTTTCCAGGCACTGGACCTGCACTGCTAATCAAGTCAAACATGAGGACACCTAGATATGGGGGAAGGAAGACATTATACATATAAAAATAAATAAAATTATTTTGGACTTTGACAAGAGTCTTGAAGATTACAAAATTGTGTTGTACAAGGGAACAACTGAGAAAAGCACGTGGGGATGAGGAGAGTAACAAGATTTGCTATTGTGGGACATTCAATGAGAATGTGTTAGTATGATCAAGAAGCCACCCGTCCAAGCCAGGCAGAGGGAAGCGCTGGAGCGGAGCCTCTAGGGCAGGAATGAGGCTGGAAAGGAGGGCACAGAGGACATGCCCATGCTGTTTTCATTTTGTTTTTTGCCTCTGTGTATATGCTGCAGTGCCTTCTTCCGGCAATGCCTTCTTCCTGCAATGCCCTTTTCTAACTTCTTTTCCTGGATGCCTCTGAGTTTTCAACTAAAATTCAACTAAGGTTCTATCTTCTGTGGGAAGCCTCCATAAAACCCTCTGCATAGCTAGAAATCACCTTCCTAGGTTGAGAAAAGAGTGCTGGCATAGCTTGGTGACTCACAAGGTGACAATCATAGTCACTTCTTTTCCATCTCAGTTGTTAATTGCAGGTAAGGGTTTTGCTCTTTGTTTTGGCATAGTCAGCAAATAAATAGTATGGTTCGCTCTTCAATAAGTGAGTGACTAGCTAAATAAGGCATGAAAAAAGAAATCAGAGAAAGATCAGAAATGAAGGAGGCGGCATATAAAGTACTAGTGAAATGTAGCTACAATGATATTTTTAGTTCATAGACAGCATTTTCTCTATGTTAAGTTCTCCAGTATGCACACATAGACTTCATTATCTAAGCAAGAGGTCCTAGGACATTTCTGGAAGAAATCCAAATCTGGCCTAGAGCTTGCTCTCTTCTCATTTTGCAGTCCATTGTCTTGGCACAGAATAGGCACCATACAAGCTTTCGTGGAACTGCACTGAAGAGAGGAAAGTTTCTGTTGTTACAAGACAGCTTTTTCCTAGTCCCTTCCTCTACCTTTTCCATGTGTTTACTGTAAAAGCAGCTGTTAGCAACCTTTCCTGTTTCCTCCCACTAGTTATAGAGGAGAAGGTGGCAAAAGACAAAAAGACTGCATGCCCCAGAGCCATCTGGGTAAAATCACTGAGCTCAGAAAATGATATGGAGAAAAGCAACAATAGCATCCATCATTTAAAATCCCTGCAGTTCTAGAGAGAGAGGAAATTTGGGCCTTTGTACTAACACGCAGGGAGCCCACAACGGGGTAGCCTGCATGGACATAAAGGTAAGGAGAAACCCATGAAGGAAGAGCCCTTAGTTTTTGTTTGTTTTTCCCCTGTGGTTGCAGAGAGATAGCAGGGTCTGCTCCAAAAGCTGAAAGCAAAAAGGAAACAGTGATACAAAGAAGAAAAACATAATTCTACACCATGTAGTTGTTTTCCCAGTTCTATATTACCTAGAAGCAACCTAGAAGCACAGAATCAGAATTATCACATTATATGCCAGGTTATAAATTCTAGAGAGCCTTATCGTATGCCTGTTTTTGAGAATTAAAACAACCACACACAAAAAAGGTTTATTTATTTTATGCATCCTGAGCTGGGGAATAGACTAGAGGTGCAAGGGTGATGAGAGGATTCACCAGAGACAGAGTGGGGAGCAGAACAGGCAGATTGACAAGTACACTGCTGAGGGGAGCAGCAGGTGAGGCAGGAGAGGTCTGCTGCGCCATGTGGGTCAGCTCCCTGGCAGGGGATTGAACTTGTGCTGAAGCTTCTGCCACTAGCTTCTAGCTTCGTATTGCTGGTTTTAAACCATTGTGCCACCAGGGAGGGACCTAAAGGTCTATTTTAAAAATTGTGACAATATTCCTCATTTAGTCAAAGGAAAATGAAAATAAAAGTAAGTTAAAAATTTTCCTCATATGCATATACATAATTTGTGAAGAAATCTAAGTGGGACATTATGTCTCAAAACCATCAAACATTTCTTGAGAATAATTTGTTTCACAAATTTCCAAATGATTAACTATTGGGTATTTGTATTTTTTTTTTTTTTTTTTTTAGAAAATACGTGGGTTGGGGTGAGCTGTTAAGTCTATAATTTCAAAAACTGGCAATTCTTAATTCTGTTTAGTGATAAGTAACAGAGAAAATATGTATCATTAAGTAATGATTCAAGAAAATAACCTTCAGATTTAGATTTGAACATTTGTGCAAAAGAAAGAAATAGCTCATCATTATTCCCAAACTAAACAACAGAATAATGTAAAACAGTTGATCTTCTAGACTTGGCTAGCGCTGGCTTGTCAGTCATCTTGAAGTCATAAGAATCAGTTCTATACTGAAAGGTGATTTATTTGAACATCAGAAAAGGTGTCCAATACGCAGTGGGATTTTTCAAAGATGTTATTTCTTTCTTTTTTTTTTTTAAGATGTATTTATTTATTTATATATACAGAACTGAGGTACAGGCCAGAAGTGCAGAGGCGGTAAGAGGCTTCACCAAAGACAGAGTGGGGAGCAGAACAGGCAGAAGGATGAAGTACACTGCTGAGGGGAGCAGAGGCCGGGTCAGGAGAGGCCTGTGGCGCCATGTGGGTCACCTCCAGGCCAGGGATCTAACTCTCACTGAAGAGGCTGTAGCATTTGCAGTGCTGTGCTCTCGTTGCACTACCAGGGAGGGCCCCAAAGATGTTATTTCTAACCTACATCTTTCATTCACTTAATGTCTGTGGCAAATGAAAACTGCTATATTGCAAACAACTGTTGATACCGAGATCAGGCACATTTTGCTGGGTAAATAGAAGAGTATGCCTCTTTGAAAATGCTAAAGATCTTTTCATATTATATTTATTTAAAGCAGCATCAAATAAAAACTATATTTTAAATTAATATAAATGCATTACTTTCTAATATGTGCTGTTTAAAAGCATACATTTATACAATATTTTGGGCACATATCATTTTATATTTTGGTGTGAGAGGGAAAAAAAATGTTTTCAGCTACATGAATTGGGAGGAAGTGGTTACATGTCACTTAATTACCTATAAAGAAACTTGTGGGGACTGAATTTGAAACTCTAAAATCCGAGTGCTAAATTAAATGCCTAATGACCTGCCATGGTTCTGTCAGCCAGGCTGACAAGACCCGAGCAGGCACTGGCTTCATCCATTATACAGTAGCAGCACTGAAATGTGGGTCACTACAGTGGGGTCAGGTGTGCCACATGGAGTTGGGGAGCATCTGAGGCATTAGAGAAGTTCTGATCCGTGTTGTGCCAGCCTAGCAACAGCAGGTGTGCTCACATACATGGAAGAGACGGGGGCCCAGACCAGAAATGAGTCACTATGCATAGCTATGAAACCGCAGGAGAGAAAACTAATCTGGAAGAATGCTGATTTTTACCTCCATTACGCATGTCTCATAATTATTGACAGCAGTCATTGTCGGCTCAGGTATTAAAACACACCTTAATCTAGAATTCCACGATATGGATTCCCCATGCAGAGGTGTGTCCTGTATCTGGCAGGCCTACGTCATCAAGGCCTAACATATTCTTACAAATCCAAATCAGGAGGAGAAATTAAGAGCAAGGTGTACACAATTTAAGTCACTTTTGGAAGTCTACCTGGAAGTATAAAGTATGAGTAATCTTATGGGCCGGGATAAAATATACATTATTGATGAAATTGTATGTTTTAATATGATTCCATGTGAATTATAGGAAATGACTATTAGAAGGTATAGGGTAAGTGAAATTACACAGGTTTTTATACCATTGGCCATAATACAGGAGGTGCCTGGGAGCGTTGGTTAGGGGTACACATGCCTGATGGTGGACACCTGGAATGTGGCTTAGGCATGCATAAGTGGGCACACCTGAGCTGGAGGCTGAAGTTATTAAGTTGGCATCACATAGAGGATGGTGTATGGCAGAAAGACCACGAGAGGACACTAGGGAGAGCCCAAAGATAGAATCAAGATTTGCTGGGGGCTGGGAGGCCTGCAGCCAGCAACCTGACCCTCTAGACCCTGCCCCCAAGTACCCATGACTTCCCTGTACTTGGCTGATGCACTACAGGTGGTGTAGACAGAGCATCAGCTTGTGAAAAGTCCACTGAAGTCTCCGGAACTCTCTTTACCCATCTCCCTGGATCCATGAGAAACTGCCTTGTGCTTGCCTGGCACTGCAGAAGAATAAACTTACTTGTGATATTCAAAGGAGTAATGCAACCCATGAGGCACAGATGAATATTTAATATAAATTTCAAAATGTTTAATAATGAAGACAAATCCCACATGTGGGAAAATTGGGGGACCATGAAAAGATAATGAAAACAATGATAATAATGGTAATAAGTAATAACAACAAGTACCTATTCTGTTATGGTCAAATTTGCCAGCAAATATGCTAACCTTGACTTGCTTTATAATGCTTCATCCTGAGAGGGGGGTCTTGGATGTGTTTGCTTCCTTTCCTTTCCATGTGGTCTTGGAAATGAGCACTAACTAAAGGATATAAAATCATAGTATAATAACTGACTGCAAGTCACTACTTAAATCTCTGCCCCTAGTAACTTTATTTTAGTAAATTGTCTTAGCAGTCCAGTGACCTCAAAGCAGAACTGTTGCTGGCCTGTGGATGGCTCCATAGAACCAAGTTGGTGGTACGTGCATCTTGAGAAGAACGCTGCACTTAAGGTGATCTTCCTCATTATAATACTAAGATCTCCACCTCTGGGTGGGATATATCCTCTATTTTCTGAAAATGTGATACATGAAGAAGCATGTCCTGCTGCATCTGTGCAAAGCTGTGCCAAAACACCCTCCCCTTCCTTCATATGTAGAATTACATCATCCCCAGTGGCCTACATAAGGGAGGAGCCTTGGCCTCGGAAAGACACTCTTGAAGTCTCCCTAGAGCTTTCAATTACACTATTACTTCAATAAAATCTTAGCTTTAAAATCAACAGCTGTTGGATTCTTTATTTAATTCTTGAGTGAACACACTACCACTGTCTGGTAACAATCCTATGTAACATCCTGAGGTAGGTTAAAAATCAGAACCTAAAAGGATAATTTGTCTAATATTATGTAATTTGTTAGGAGCAGAATGAAAAATCATTTCCATTTCATAGTACTCATGTGTTTAATCAATCAATTAATTAATTTAATTGACTTGAACTAGCTTTGCTTATAACATTAGTTTCAGATGTTCACCACTGAGAATCAACTTGTGTAACATTATTACAATACTTTATGTCAACGGCACAGAAATGAGTTACTTGATGTCAACAACAACAACAACAAAAAAAATCACATTTTCCCAGTCATTCTTAGTTGAGCAAATATTTACCAGAAAGTATGACTATGCGTCATACTGTTAAGGGGAAGGATGTCCTAAAGGAACTCTGCAGAGTCTTATGGACTCCACCCCATACTCCAGCTTTCTGGACCCTGTACCCTACTCCAGTAATTGGAAACTACAACTCCCAGCAGTACCAGGGAGAGAACTGTGAGGACCCAAGGGTAGAGCTAGCAGGAATTCTGGGACATTTGGGGGATAAATAGGGTGCAATTGCATCTCTCGCTCTCTCGCTGGGGAAATGGCTCTCCGGAACGTGTGACTCGGTGTGTTCAGTCAGCCTAGCTGTAAGGTATTCCAGTTACTTTGTATCCTGCTCTCTTTCCCTGGGTTGTTTCCTATTCCTTTCCCCTTTTGTAAATAAACGTATTATTGACCCTTTTGTGTGTACCTGCAGTATCACTGAATTGTGAGTGTGCAGGTGAAGCCCCACAGACAGGCGGCCCAGTCAACTCTGGGCTACCCTGTAACAATACTTGGAAAGGAGAAATAGAAGTGTACCAGCCCTCCTCCTCCACCTGCCTGTACAGAGCCCCTGCTCACTCCCCACTGGTCGTCATTCCATTTCCCTGGGTGGACTCCTATTTGAAAATAGTGGATTTTCCCTTACTGGTCTCTTTTGTGTTATTCTGCAAGTAGAGGAAATAAAGAAAAATAAAAAAGGCTCTGAGATACTGGCAGAATATACAGTAATTAAGGGTCTGAGTGGCCATAAAAGAAAAGGAAATGACAAGATGGGCAATGAGGTGAGATGGGAAGAATCTGAAAGAAGTTCTGTGATATTCAATGAATGGAATCATTTAATGAAACTGAATTTCTATACCTGGGGCTGAAACAGTTGTTAGTTTTAAAAGCTGTCCAGAGGAACCTGATGATTAGTCAATATTTGGCAATCACTGCCTTCCTTATCGGAAAAACTCAGGGAAACTACAGAAATTTTAACTCATGAGTTAAATCATGATTATGAATTTCAAGTGGTATTCAAACTTGTCTATCTTTAAAATCGCTTTACAGGTGTGTGGGTATAACTGGTGTGTGAACGGGAAGAAGGGACACTGTGGTATTTAAAACTCCCAGGTGATTACAATATCACTCAGGTGAAACCCCATTGCAGTAAGTGAGCAGCCTCGTAGGTGAACGAGGCCCTGGGTCATTCTAGCCAAGAGACTCCTGGGTATAAAGACCCAAAGGGATGCAACAGTGCAATGACAGTATGAGCATTTACACTTAGATGAAATACAGACCATAAATAATGTTGGTGAATGAGACACTAATGATTTGGCAAAATCCACGGAAGGTGCTATGATATCTGGACTAAGTGAGTGAGAGATAGACATAGCACATTTTTACAAAGAGCTGACACTCAGATTTATGGTCACCAAACTAAGGGGTTCCCAAGACATGGCACTTCAATGCTATCACTGGGAAAGTTCTCTCTAACTTTACATTTCCTAAAGCACCAAACAAACAAACAAAAAACTTTAGTGGTACAGTGGGTTAGCAACAGGGTGGTAAGTCTAAAGTCAAGGTGTTTAAGTGGAGAATTGAAATGTGAGAACAGATAAAAAAGCAAAGCATCATTTATTATTGTTTCCATAGAAGGAGAAAGCAATAGTTGATTTCAGCTTAGAGATCACTTAAGAGAGGCTGCCCAGGCAAGGTGGTATTTCAGAAGAGATCTGAAGGACATGAACATTATCAAAACAGCTCAAAATAGAGAGAGAAAATAAAGCAGAACATGATAAGTAAAATCAAATCTGAGTCATGTATCCCCGTATGCATTAAAAAGTAAACCGAATAAAGGTAAAGACATTGCCACCTTTACTTGTATGAATGACCCTCCAAATTAATCTCAGAAAAATCACATTCATTGAGAGGGACAGCATGCAGCCACCTTTTCTCATCTTGATTGCTGGAATTTAATCTCTGCTATTTTTCTATAATAGTTATTTGATATTCATGAAATCAAGTCTTAATGGTGTGAGATATTTTCCCATCCCAAATGTAGGCAATTTTTTAGAAGATTTATTTATGCATATAGAACTGGGGTATAGGCCAGAGGTACAGGGGCAGTGAGAGGCTTCACCAGAGTGGGGTGCAGAACGGGTAGATCTATGAAGTATATCACTGAGGGGAGCAGTGCACCATAGGGGTCACCTCCTAGGCCCGGGATGGAACTCACACTGCAGTGGCTGCATCCTGCTTTGTAATAATGTGTTTTAATCCATTAAGCCACTAGGGAGGGCCCACCTGGGCAATTTTTTTTTTTTAAGATTTATTTGTGCATACAGAACTGGGGTACAGGCCAGAGATGCAGGGGCAGTGAGTGGATTCACCAGAGACAGAGTGGGGAGCAGAACTGGCCTATTGATGAGGTACACTGCTGAGGGGAGTAGCAGGCAGAGGGGAGCAGCGGGCGGGTCAGGAGAGGTCTGCTGCGTTATACAGTCACCTCCAGGGCAGGCAGGGATCAAAGTGGAAGTGGCTTTAGCTTCTTAGTGCTGTGCTTTAACCCGCTGGGCCACCAGGGAGGTCCCCGCCTAGGCAATTTTTAAGAACACACAATTTCCATTGTTTATTCACTGCTTTATTCACTACTTAATTGCTCCTTCTGTCTCCTTTTCTCCCACCCAGAAATCCCAGGTTTTATTAGAACTGTGTGCTCTGGGATTCTCTGCTCCTGAATTCTGGCTCCTCAACCTGGTATCATCTCTCTCCTAACAGGTTTATTTATTGATTTTCCACATCAAGGAGATTGATTTTCCACATGAAGGAGTTTTAAATATATCACAAAGCAAAATCATAAGACTTGAAACTATGAGGGAGCTTTAATGAGCAGTGGTTCTGGACTATTTCACCACACTATGGAAGGCATCCGAGCGTCGGGACTGTACACAATTTTCTCATTCTTCCAAGACATGGTAAACACAAGGTAAGGGGGTATGAGTACAGGGATGTTCAATTGTTTCTTTTTCTTCTTTTTCTGGCAATGTCAGTAATTTATAAGACAAAACCCATATTAATACCAAGTTTAATGTTGTAAGGCTGTTGACATACCTTCATGAGAGGAAAAATTAAAATAAAAAATATATCCTGATGACTATATACAGTTTTTTTTTTTTTAATTTCAATCTGAAGAACTCTAAGGCTGAATTGAGAGAGTGAATTCTAACGCTTTCACACAAAATAATGTATTTCACTTCTTTAAGTTAATGTTCACCATCTAGACTTGTTTGCTTATGGGTTAGTTCACAATGTTATCAACCTTGTGTGACTAAAAGTAGACAAATTCCTTGTGGTAAAAAGACAAAACCAAAAACAAAAAAAAAAACACTTAAGCATTTCATCACTTTCAGTGATCTTAGAAATATTAGGCACTAAGAACGAAACCATGAAAAGTAACTTCAGCTGCCACAAATTCTGTATCTGCAAAACTTAGGCAAAAGATTTGTCTAAGACAAATCTTTAATCATGCCAAGTCTCCATCAAGTCACAGGAGTGGAATCAGTGCTAAGAGGTAGGTGTTTGTTCCTTTTTGTTTGTTTTTCAGCTTCTGTTGACATTCTTCATTCTGATAAATCATATTGAGATGAGTGTGCTGGTTTCTAGCCCTGGTCAAAGAACTTCCCACGCTCTCTTTTCAGAATGAAACTAAAAAGGTTATTATTTAAATTACAACATCATGACAAAAAGTAAAAGTGGAGTAAGGAAGAAAGGAAGGGACTGAACTCTGGAAAAAGCCCTTCACTACAGTACAAACACAAAATGGCTTACTGTTTTAATGCACTAAGTAAACTAAGTCATGAAGTAAAATCAATTCAGTTGAGTTCAGCTGGACTAGGGAAGGAGTTCCAGTTTGATGAGGTTTGCCTCATACTCACTAGGATGATATCTAATTGGAGACAATGTGTATGAAGATTAGAGCAAAATTTTTGTAGTTAATTTCTGCATTTGTACCTAGGCCCCAGCATTTAATAGTATAACAATGCCCAGTATTAACCAGTTTCCCATAAAAAGTTTATATTTCATAGGCTTGTTTGGAAGTAGAA
>NW_004567111.1:48334000-48334923 GCF_000260355.1 Condylura cristata
TCCATCATGTATTGATTCAATTTCTAACTATTGGATAATGTTTGTTATAACAGTATATGATCAACACAACACAGTTTATTAGTACAGTATTAAAAAAACAATCAATTCTTCTTTTTTATTGCTTATAAAATTACATATCAAATGAAAATATAAAATATCTATGGCATTGAATTAATGCAGACTTTCCTGAGAGAAGTACCAGGAATCAGTCCTGGCAACATGAACTATTTTAAATAGTCGAATTCATAGCAAAGCTATTATTAGGTGATGAACCTAAGTGCTGCAATTGAATCAGGCAGAGAAACGTGGGAAAAAATTAAGAACAATTTAAAACGTTTTAAAAAAATTCTTGCAGTGTTTTTCTGGACTATCATTTGATGTCACAGAACATATTTCTCTTGGTTTGGAAATTTGTTCAAGACAAAGTAACATGAAATGGATAATAGCATTATAAAATCAGGAAAAAGATTTTACTTTCCTACAACACTTGAAATCATACATTGTGCCTGATGAACATATTCCTAAAGCATTCAGATTATTAACTTGAAAATATTTAATTTTTAATTCACTGATATCACAAAAGATATAAAGAAAATGCAAGTGTTGTATCCTTTTAAAAAGCATTTTATATGACGCTCCCTGATGGTATAACAGGTTAAGGCCCAACATTATAAAACTATCACTAACCACTGCAGCATGGGTTCGATCCCCGGCCAGGGAGATGACTCACATAGTGTGGCAGACCTCTCCTGACCTTTCTGGCCAGGGAGATGACGCACATGGTGTGGCAAACCTCTCCTGACCTGTCTGCTGCTCCCCTCAGTAGTGTATTTCATCAGTTTGATTGTTCTGCTCCCCACTGTCTCTGGTAAATCCTCTCATCCCCTCCATGTCTGGCTTGTGCCCAATTCTTGTATATATAA
>NW_004567111.1:48337033-48341707 GCF_000260355.1 Condylura cristata
CACAAAGATATCTGTTTGATCTTGTAAAGTGATAAGACTTAAAAGTGGCAAGCCAGAAATCTCAGTCTGGAAATTCTAAATGTCATGAGGTTTTTGTTTTCCTCCCCCCCATTAAGCCACAGTAATTGTGTCTCTTTTAACATTGAAGCCAAAATCATCACCAATTATTAAACCATTTATTACTACTCTACAATGTGACTCTCCATTATTAATTTGACAATGCAAAGGATCTTTCACTTACAGTTAATAGCAAATACTCTACAACCCCAAACTAATTATATGAGTTGCAGTTTACTTACTATGATTAAACGTGATGCATATTGGTAGATCAATTTTGGCAACACTCACCTCTTTTTGGCGGTACTTAATGGCCAATTTCAGTCTAGCGAGATCATTTCCACTTTGCTCTTCTATGAGGCTATTGTCATCTCGATAATTAAGAATGATTTCCAGCTCTCTGGAACTTCGTGTCTGATCCAGAAGGTCTTTAGCAAATTGTTTGCACTGTCGTGACAGTTCCTCATACTCGGACTTAAATTCATTTTCCACCTTACTCAATTCTTGAAGCTCCCAACTTAATTGAAAGGCAGTCAAAAAAGGATCTTCGCTTGACAGTGCGATGAGAGAAGGGCTGGCCAAGGCCTTGTAGATGTTGAGTCTGGAGCGGGAGTGGCGGAGGCTGTCCACATCTGAGCTAGAGACACATTCCACACAATTACAACGGACCTCGTGGGGCCTGGGTACCGACACTCCTTTCTGAACTAAAAGTTTAATTATCTCATAATTATTTGTATGGGCTGCCAAAATAATTGGAGTAATATCCGGAGTGAATTCAGAGAACTGTTTATCAAGGAGTATGGGAGGAACCTATAAAAGAAGAAAGCAGAGTTGTTATATTTAGTACTTTATTCAAGCCAGTGAATTTCAAAGTTGCAATGTTAAACATAAATCGTTTGCCAAAAGATTTCCTCCCAAGGATGTGCGAAAATTAGAGGGAAAATAACTTTCTTATAAACACACATCATTCTTTCTTTAATCAGAATTAAGATATTTTATGTAATCTTAAAATAGGTGGCTAGGAAACTCATTTTACTTGAAAAGAGCTTCTAATAACTTATTTTCTGATGAAAATCTGTGCTTTCTTCCCCCAGAGATTTTGACTCCCTAAACAATCAAGAAATACACTAAAAAATAACTAATTATTAGGGCATTAGAACACCGTACAGTGAAGCTGGCTGAGACCACCATGGTGAGAGTTCCAGCCCCCCCCCCAGGTGACCCACATGGCACAGCAGACCTCTTCCTGAGCTCACTGAACCCCTCAGCAGTGTATTTCAATTTGCCTGTTCTGCTGCCCACTCTGACTCTGGTGAACCCTCTCACTGCCCCTGCACCTCTGGCCTGTACCCCAGTTCTGTATGCATAAATAAATTAACCTTTAAAAAAGTAACTAATGTTAGTTTTAAAAACAAGCTTCTGCAATAGAAGTCTGAATTCCTCAGTTTCTTTTTTCCTTCATTTTTATATTCTACATTGGTAACATCCACCCTATGATTAAAGGTGACAAAAAATATGAGAGAGCAGGACAAACCACAGGTTTTGTGCTTTTATCTACTCATTTATGGAAAGATAAATGAAAGCATTACTAGCATTATCGTTTTATTAGAAATAATAAATACTTCCCAGTGAATCAGGTCATCAATGTATTTTTGCAATCTCCTTGGAAATACTCCAGGAATTACAATTCATGATGAAAATAATTCAACAGCACTGTTTAGCAAGTATCTCCTAATCCATTAGCCCTCAGTCATTCACATTTTACGGGCATGTTCTGGCGGTGCTCCTTAACCCGCTCTATCTGTCTGCCCATGAGACTGTATGTATTGCCCTGAACTGTATGTAAAGCAATGGATATATTGCTTTACAGGTTTTGCTTTAATATTTTTTTCATGCTGGCAGGAAGTCATAGTGACAGCTATGAAAATAAAAGTTACATAAAGACAGGCTAAACAGACGTGGCAGAAAAAAATGATAATGACAAACATCACATTAAAATATGCTTCTGGTAAGAGATGTACAAAACCACAATGGAATTCAAAGGAAAACAACCATGTAAAGAGAAAGGAAACTAAGAACAGCATACAATTCCTTGAAAACAAAGTAATACCACTTTTAAAATTTCTTTTAAAAAAATTTGAAGTAGTACTGATTATATGTGTGTGTATACATATAAAGTATATGTACATATATAAATATATATGCACATACTGGTTATATATACATATACACACACACACACACACACAAATATGTTACAGGTGTTTGTTCTTTTTCTACTTCTCTAAACAATACATCCTGATCACTACCAAAAGTGTAGTTTCTATCCATCAACATATACTTAAGCCTCTTTACTTATTTCATTTATTCTTCAACCCGCTTCCCTCTGGTAAGCACCAATAATCCGTTTTCTATATCTAAGAGTTTATAAATGCTATTTAAAAATATGTACTTATAGGAACAACCTTGCCAGTTGAATAGCACTTTACATTTAAGCAACGTCATTGGGTTATTTTAAGTAAATATATTTAGCTTTATAGATAAGATTAACTGAAAATTTGATTATACATTTACTATAAAGAAAAACTCCAGTAATCAAAACTAAGCCAGAGATAATATTAAATATATAATTTGTTTTTTTCAATGATGCTATTTAGGAAAAAATGTAAAGAAATAAAGTTCCTATAATAATAATAAAGAAAAGTGACACTTATATTTAAGAATTGACACTATAATAAACATTAATGACAATTTAAAGGGATTTTCTGGATTCAGCATAATGTCATTCTAGATATCTATACTTTTAAAAAGTTTACAATTTTAGATTTATTAATCATAAAGTGTAAGACTTTTTGGGAAATTTTGTTTAAGATATTATATGACCATATTGAAATACATACATTTTTCAGAAAAATGCCATAGTTTTTTCTTCATTAGATATAGATTTGGTTAAATAATTGATTAACTTGTGAATAAATACACCAATAATAAAATCTGTTTATGAGCTTAATAACAAAACACTGTGAAGTCACAATTTTTAAAGTGTATGAACATATCCAATTTCAACTTTTATAAGGCACATCATTTTTGAAAATAATTTTAAATGGAATCATTTTAGTGTACCACCAACATAACAAGAATTCATTGATCAATAGCTATTTTAAAAATATGTGATATAATTACTTTAGCATTTCCTCTTACTTTAAAATGTATTTGAAGTTAAACAATAAATTGTGTGCTATCATTACCACTAATTACCTGATAGTCAATTGGTTATGGATGACTAGACATTGGAAACATTTTGGCCTTACTTATCCTCCATTCAGGAGTCTGCTGAGAGTCAGAACAGCCAGAGCTAAAGGTTTTAGCTGAGCAGGTTTAAGATCAATGTTGTTTTTTATGTAATTTTTATTATTTTTATCTTTTACATCACTGCATCTTCCCTGTAAAATTGCTACCATAGTTCACCTCTGAATCTTTACCTTAGTCCCTGTTGTTCTTCTCACCCATTTTGATCTTTTTTTCTCCCCCTCTCTTGCAGAATGTCTCTTATTTATGGTTGCCTGTTAGTTAATATTATCATCGTCTCTTATTTATGGTTGCCTGTTAGTTAATATTATCATCTTACTTTTCCCTGGTCCCTTATTTGGTCCCCCTATCTTCCTCTTATAAGTTAAACCATTGAATATTTTTTTTTTTCCTTCTGTGACACGATCCCTTCTAGCTCCATCCATGTTGCTGTGAATGACATAAGTTTATCTTTTTGATCGATGAATAGTATTCCATTGGGTATATATACCACATCTTCTCAACCCAGTTATCTATTTGTGGGCATTTGGATTGTTTCTATATCATATTGTAGCTATTGCAAATAGTGCTGCAGGAAACATAGGGATGATAAAATCAGTGTTTTTCTGGGTCTGGGAAGGCAGACCTTGACAACACCATTAAAAAAAGAAACAAAAACACTTCAAAATAACAACATATTATTGAGTACTAATTGTATATATGTATGCCTGAATCAATTATCACATGGTATTTGAAATTTGACATTTTTCTTATTATCATGACTTTTGCATTTATTATCTTTTTTTTCTGTATGTAAAATTGTGTCTTCTTTTTATTATTGTGTATTATGAATAGACCCACAGATTCTTTATTTTACTCAACATGCTATTATTTATTAGCATAATGAATAATTTGAAATTACTACTGAGGTTTAATATGGTATACAGTGAATGCACAGATATTAATGCACAGCTTGGTATCTTTTTAAATATGAGCACTCTGTGTAAGATGACAAGTCTGAAAATCTAGAAGAGTCACTTTCCCTCACGTGGCCCAAATGGACTTTGACTAAGGTGCTCTTGGGCTTTCCAAAAGCACCCTAAATCCCTCTCTGGAGTCTAACACTGGGAACAGCATGTAGTCAGTGTAGTCAGAAATGAAGGAACCGCAGAAAGGGGTGTCTCCACAGTCCCTCAGCACAACCTATCGGCCCACATATACCACCAAGGAGGCTGTGTGCACCGCCACTGCACAAGGAGCCCATGGGGAGAAGTCACTATTTCCTTTTTGAAAACCCCGCGCTATGCTTTCTCTTAAAAAAAAAAAAAA
>NW_004567111.1:48342837-48379622 GCF_000260355.1 Condylura cristata
AAAAACTAAGATTAATGAAGATGAAACATTCCATATCCTAATAAAGATGGTGGCCATGTTTGACAGGAAACTGGAATATGTATTATTTCCCAAGCAAACTGAATCAAGTGTATCCTAATTCCATATATGCACCATGTGAAATACACAGAGAAACAAGAAAAAAGAATTTGCAATGTCACATCAAATGCTTAGTGAATTTTAATAATTCCCCAATTTTTCCAAGTACTTGTTGAAATCTTAGGTCACTTTTACTGCTTTACATTATCTTCTTGAGATAATGTAGAAAAAAATTAATTGTAAAAATCTGCTTTAGAACAAAAAATTCTTTGCTAAATAAAACTTTTTTTCAGAATTAATACTGTGAAGTATTTTACTTTCCTTAACAAGTAGCAAATACTTAACAATGGGAGCAGAAAACTGAAGATTCTAATGATTGCTTAAAAATGTTAGAAAATCTGCAGATACTTTTTTATTCAGAAAGTGCATAACAGATTGTGTGTTGCAGATTATAATACATTGATTTTATTGTGTATGGGTGGCTGTATTTTCCATGAAGTCATAGAATCAGACATCAAAGCTTTCCTATTAGGGTTATCAATTTCGATGGCACAGGACCAGCCAATCATAGATGGATGACATACATAAGATAAAAAAAAGAGCGCTTACTTTTTTTCTCAAGAGTTAATCTCTCTCACGAAAGGCCTTAAATACGACTCTTTCACCCCGTTTTCACCCCATTTTTTTCTTTACCAGCACTTTTTAACTCTTTTTAGATAGGCCCAGTGCTAAAATCTTTCATTTATAAGCAGTTGATATTACTTTCAGCTGCTTTCATTGGATGAATGAGCTAGTATACCTAGCTCATTCCAGGTATATGTCCCTGGCTTATATAGATGTGCAGCTACTCAATCAAAATAGAAAGCAATTGCATTGAATACTATCATTACTCATATCACATTGAATAGCTTTCATTTAAACAGTAAATAATTGATATGAATAATGTGCAAGGTGGTGTGTTAGGAACTGGTAAAAATATGGCTTTTGTTTTCAAGGAGCATGAAAGGAAATAAAAGAAACATTTCTCAGTCTCGGTTCTGTCTCTCTCATACACACACACACAGCATCATCATCATAATCATCATCAGTATAATACTTTACAAATGACTTTAGCAAAAGAATCCAGTAATTTCTTTAAGGAGAATATTAATATAATAAAAGAAAATTAATTTAGAAGGGAGGCTTTTTCTAGGTAGAATTACAAAGTAATGTGAAGAAGTGTTTGTACTTTATGCTTGCTGGAACCAACAATGTAGAAAAGTTATAGGAAAATGACAGCAACAAGAAGAAAATAGGATAGATGGATTTGTACAAAATTCTTTATATAGTGTAAGTCATAGAGAGATAAACAACTGTAAAATATCTCAGTGGGGATTAGTATGAGATTAGGCAAATTTTGCATTATTTTGTTAATCTGCTTGAGTCATAAAAGAATTTAACTAAGAGTATAATGAGATAATTCCTAAGTATTAGCATTGCATATTTTGGTTATTAAATTAAAAATTAGACTCATTCGAGGCAGATAAATAAGACTGATACCTACTGCAGCAGAACTAGAGTGGCAGCAGTAGGAAAGGAAAGGCTGTGTGTACAGTTTGTTTAATAGAGTGGAGACAGAGAGACGAGGAGAGATAGCATGTCAAAACTAAGATGTCAGAGAGGAAGGTATGTCAGACACCTTGAGGTAGCTTTGAGTACAGATCTCAGTTTCTATAATGTTAACTTGTCTGGGAGGGAAAACAAAATACAAACAAAGTTCCATTGTGGGGGGGAGGTCTTAGTAGAACATTTGCCAGTTTTAGTTCTGTAGTAGAAATCTGGATTTATCTGGGGCATAGAAAAGACAAGTGGTACTTAGGAATCAGGCACAGCTTTAATCTCACATGCCCACTCAGGCGTGGACCTCAGTCGTTTAAGAAAGCCTGGGTCCAGAACCTAAGACAGAGGGTTACTTTTATACATATTTATAGTTTGGTACACAGAATGATACTGACTAACAACAGATAAACCATTGGTGGAGACCAAAGCTGTTTTACCCAGGAAGGGGAGCCAAACACAGTGGGAAGGGATGCAGTCTTAGGGAGATTTCTCCAAGGAGACAATCCATTTGACATGTTATCTGATTCTCTGAAATACAGCTTCGTTAAGAGTGTTTAAGACTGGCCATGAGGGCCCTGTCTGATAGTGTGACAGGTTAAAGCGCAGCACTATGAAGCTGTTCTGCAGCTACTGCTGCACAAATTCAACCCCTGACCAGGGAGGTGACCTCTCCTGTCTCATCCGATGCTTCTGCAACAGTGTATTTCAGTAGATCTACATGTTCTGCTCCCCACTCTGACTCTGAATCCTCTCATCCACCAAGCTTTTGGGCTATACCCGGGTTGGTTCTTGTATGCATAAATACATTTTTTTTTAACTGACCAAGAATCTTTGAAAATAAGCAAACTTGTTAATTATGCCTGCATTTAATTGCACCCTGAAAGCACCCATCTGGTGAGATCTCTATTGTATCTATTTGTTTAATAATAGTTTCTCTTATCCGTTCTAAAATGGGTCTTTCAGAGAAATCCTAAATCCATTTAGGGCTAATGGTCCTTCCCCCACTCTTCTGTCCTTCAGCTAGTCACAAATAAGCGCTGCCTGACAGAGTGCTTTTCAAGGACTGAGTTTGTAGGGGAGATGAAGATGCCAACTCAAACCAACAATGGAAATGACAACACCAAAGCTATGCAATGGTGGCCAAAGCAATGACTCAACACTTGCCTTGCTCAGCTCTGCAGTTGAGACATTTGGCACTTGATCAGCAACTTTACTATTAAATAAAGAAATTTAAAGAAGGCTAACATAAGCATTTTCATCTCAGAAGTATTTTCAAAACTCAGAAATTGGTTTTGTTCCCTTTCTCATATTCATTTTAAACTTATCTATTTTCTGTCTCATTCCTGCTCCTTTGTGTTAGTTAAGATCACCAATATGTATCCTTCTTTCCCTTTGTAATTCTACTGTTACAACTGAAAAGCA
This sequence comes from Condylura cristata, assembly GCF_000260355.1. Classification (NCBI taxonomy): domain Eukaryota; kingdom Metazoa; phylum Chordata; class Mammalia; order Eulipotyphla; family Talpidae; genus Condylura; species Condylura cristata. Next base: position 48,345,916 of record NW_004567111.1, read on the forward strand.
TATTTATGCTGTAAGTGCTCAGTAGCATATTGTTTTTTTTAAAGATTTATTTATTTATGCATACAGAACTGGGGTACAGGCCAGAAGTGCAGGGGTGGTGAGTGGATTCACCAGAGACAGAGTGGGGAGCAGAACAGATCCACTGATGAAGTACTCTCCTGAAGGGAGCAACGGGCAGGTCAGGAGAGGTCTGCCGCCCATGTGGATCACCTCCTGGACAGGTGGGATCCAACTCACGCTGAAGTGGCTTTTTAGCTTCTTAGTGCAGCGCTTTAACCCGCTGCGCCTCCAGGGAAGGTCGCATAGTGGTTTTAACAGGAATTTTCTTGTCAAATTTGTGAGTTGGTATATTTATGGACAGAAGTAAATATCATGAGCATAACCCTGTAGTTGAAGAGCACACTGTGCTTGATATTATTTGTTTGTTTTAATTCAACTAGCATTGCACTATAATATACAAGTTTCATGTGTACATCATCAAAAGTTCAATATGTGTATATACTGCATTAAGTTCTTCACTAGAAGTCCAATTCTATACTTCACCCTACAATTGATTTATTTTAGCTGAAATAAAATCTACAGACATAAACATATTATATCCAGGCAAATATACAATCATACTTGCATTACGAAAAACACTCACCCAGCCATACTGTGATAAAAATACATTTCAAGTGGTTGATTTACATATTTTCACAGTAATCTATAAATAAATAAATAAGGGAATTAAATGTATTCTGAAACTAAAAACATGTTATTTTATTTACATTACTGATAGATTTTTATGGATCTTATTTGTTCAGAGTTTATGAATGAGTATATGCCCAATGCCTCTTCTCAAACCCACCATAACATTAGCTACATTAAAAACTATCATTTTCATGCCACATAGCTTTAAAAATGACTGACATACACAAAGAATACTTTAACTCATAAACTGATTGTTTCTCTCAGAATTTATTCAAATGCTTCATTTTAAAGTGACTTAGTACCAGTGAAACCTAGACTTTAAAATTGAAAGTGTGAAATTTTACCCAAATATAGAAATGTCTTTTTGTCGTTAAAATATATGTTTTGAGTTTTCCATATTAACTTATAAGATTCTAAGAAAAAAATTCAACCTGTAGTGATTTTCATTCAATTTAAAAGTATTCATTTCCTTAAAGTCAGCATTTGTTAAAATAGCTGTAGAAATTTATATATTATTTGGTATATCCTAAATTCTTTGGTTTTAATAGATCCATATTCTAATTCTGGCTTTACTTGTATTATGTCACCTTGTGAAAGTCTCTTTTTATCTCAGAATTCATGCAGAAAGATATCTCTTATAAATTGAAATTGCTGTGATTTCAAAAACATTTTTATATTCCAATTGATACAATAGAAAAGTTGAGATTATTTCAAGTACATCAGTAAAAATTGTTGAACTATTTAGTACACCTTGTTTTTAATTTCAATGCTCTTCATCTAATGTGTCATAAACTGCATTGAAAAAAAACCTAAGGATTATAAATATTAATTTTACCCTCTTTTACATATACAGATTGTTAGATTTTTTAAATTCAAATCAACATAAGGGAGTTTCAGTTTAGAATTATATTTAAAATTCTATTCAACTTTACTTATTTAGAAATTTAAATTTTCCTAAGCACATATTTGTACAAGAATGCATAAAATCAAGTTAGATGAATGAATGAGTGAATGAATTAATGAACAACAAGGTTGTAACTTTATCTAAATATTTTAATATAACTTTATATTAATAAAGTTCACTTTATTATTTTAAGGCAAATTGCTGCCTGAAAAGACTAAACAGAATTCCAAAAATCATTGGTGAAAAGGAAGGCTAATGTTATACTAGCAAAGGGAAGACTCTTCTGCTTTCCACTTCTTCAGAGTGATGTAAATTTTAACCACATTAATAATTTGATAGGTCATCTAATGAAGATGAAACTTTAAACTAGAAGTAATTGCTAAGAAAGTACTCAAGAGGAATCAATTACTCTGTTATAAATGCATTTATGCATGTGTATATATAAAATAGATGTGTATGTATGTGACTGTTATTTATATGGTATATGTGTTCATCTATATATAATATATGTCGTTTGAAATAAGGAGTTCTTAAATTTTCTTGTGTCAGAGACTCCTTTGGAAATTTGTAATGATCTATGGATCTTTATTCAGAAACAACATTTCTAGACATAAAATGTATGATATCTGAAAAAAGAAAAATATAAATAAAAACAAATATAGAAATAGTAACATATATGGTTCACTATTAATACAGTCAATAAAAAAATCTGAGAGGTGATTAGATTAATTTTGAAATAACAATCAACACTAATATACCAGATATATGGTAATATAATAAGAAAAATAGCTCCGATTTCTAATACTGGCAAAGATACTAGAACTGCTAACAAAGCTAATGTTTTTTCTATATTCAATACTAAAGGATACTATGAATTCCATTTAGAAATTAATAGGAAAAAAAGGTATAATTTTACCCATCCCCAGTTCACTGATATCCCTGTGTTTTTTCCTAGCACAGTCCAAGTTAAGTTGTTCTCCAAGTCTGATTAAATTGGAACTAGAAGACTTAGTTGAGAATTTTATTTGAAAAACACTAACCAGAAGGTTGTTTTCTAGCATAGGAAATAAAAGAATTAGAAAGAGTTTCTAGAAATAAAAGAAAGTATTATTTTTGAAATTAAAACAATATACCCATCTTTACTCAAAGACAGAATGTTCTATGAATATAAAAGTCCTATAATATTGAGTAAATCAGCACACGTACACAGATGAGGAGAGAAAGTCACTTCATGAGGGACAATTTCAGAGATGTGGAGAAAGATCCAGAACACTTAACATGCCAATTAATGATGTTTAAGGTGAAAATAAAGAACACATGGAGATAGAAAAGCATAAGCATCAAGGGCGTTTTCGTATTTTCTTTTTTTTATTTATTTATGAATACAGAACAGGGATACAAGCCAGAGATGCAGGGGTGGTGAGAGGATTCACCAGAGACAGAATAGGAAGCAGAACAGGCAGTTCCATGAAGTACACTGCTGAGAGGAGCAGCCGGAGGGTAAGGAGAGGTCTGCCAGGCCACGTGGATCACTTCAGGAGTGGGGGATGAAGCTCGCACTGAAGCAGCTGCGACCAGCTTGCAGTGCTGTGTCCATTGCGCCACCAGGGAGGGCCCATGTTTGTGTATTCTAAGGAAATATTGGTTCCATAGACTGATAAGGTACACCAAGTCTTTATGTGAAGTAATGTGAAGAGTGATATACAACTAGACACATCCTAGTGAAACTCCAACTCACAAGGTTACAGAAAGAAAAAGTGTACAGTCACTAAATATATACAGTAAGTAATATAATGAATGCCAAACTTTTATCTGTCCTCATTAGAATAAGCAAGGAAATGCAATTGGATCCACTGACAATTTTTTGTGAAAGAATGTGACTCAAGGTAATCTCCCTTCTGGATGGGAGCAAAACAGCAATGGCTATATTAGAATCCAGTAAATCTGTCACAGGTATGTCCTCTACAAGAAAAAAAAAAAAATCCAGAAGATATTGCAAATCAAATATTAAGTGAATCACTTCCTGACAGGAAAAAATAGATTGAGTATGAGTCTCGCAATAGCTAGCATTAACTCAAATGTTTATTTTCAAATTGCCTGCGGTTTTAGCAATATTGTTAAGTAAGTACACTTGAAGCAGAAGAGACACAAACTCATAAAGTATTACCCAATAGTAGTTTGGATTCAGTTTTAAACTGTTTCACTGTAACCTTGGAAGTGATAGGTAGAATTTAAGGTTGGAAATAAAAAACAAAACAGAACTTTACTGAAACTCTTATTAGCAATGTAGATGTTATTCAATTTAGCTTACTTGTATGTTAACCTTTATCTTTTACTTTGGTGCAATTGGCTGGTCATTATTAGTACAATAATATCCATTACTAGTTTCGATTTCCATGTTGTTTAATACTTATTGCTCATTTCCTTGATTACAATTGTCTCCTTTATCTTTGTCTTTTAAATAAGCAATAATAACAAAAATCTTAAGTATTAACAAAGTCAGAAACTCTATTCTATAAAATAAAAATCACACAAAAATGAAATTCTCTAGAACAGAAACCACTAGATAACTTTTAACAAATCTTTTCCACTAGTATATGAAAATAACAAATCAGTGTTTAAATAAGTTTAATTTTAAAAATATGAATTCCTTTGATTATGGTATTTTTACTATAATTCATTAGAATGAATTATTTTTTAAATGAAAGCAGATATGGAAATGTATTCGATAAAATCTATCACTATTCTTTTTTTTTTTTTTAAGATTTTATTTATTTGTGCATACAGAACTGGGGTACAGGCCAGAGGCGGTGAGAGGCTTCACCAGAGACAGAGTGGGCAACAGAACAGGCAGATGGTCAAAGTACACTGCTGAGGGGAGCAGTGGGCGGGTCAGGAGAGGTCTGCCACACCATGTGGTCACCTCCGGGGCTGGCGGGAATTGAACTCATGCGGAAGCGGCTTTAGATTCTCAGTGCTGTGCTTTAACCCGCTGAGCCACCAGGGAGGGCCTCTATCACTATTCTTAACCATAATTAAGAATATTTACCAAAAGCCAATGTTATAGCAATAACAATGAATTAATTTCCTATTAAAGTTCAAAATAAGACCAAAATGTTTATCCTTCCTTTATTAGTCACTATTACTTTGGTGTTTCTACCTAATAAGATTAGAAAATAAAATATGAATAAAAATATTAAGCAACAACACAAATTTATCTGTTTGACAGTAATCTGTTTTGAAATTCCAAGGGAATTTAAAAGGCATTAATAAAACAATCATATATATATATACTTTAGCAGTATAGTGACAGAATATGCACATTATGAAAAGAATTAAAGAAAAAGTAAAATTTATAAGAAGACATAATAAAACATCATAGACCATAAAACAAAATCCAAACTATAGGAGAAATATTATATTCCTAAATAGGAAGACTTACTATTGTAATTTTGCTTCAATAAATAAGTGAGTTAATGTTACTTAGATTTTTTAAATCTTAAAAATATATTTCCTTAGTTAATATGGAGGAATATAGATATATATATATCCAAGAACTGAAAAAGTTATGAAACAGAGACTATGAACCAAGAAATAACAAGATAAAAATTAGATGAATAAAATTTTACTAGAATTGCTTGTATATGGGAATATGATGGTGACAAAAATACAATTTCTTATACAATTGAAAAAGGTGATCAATTTATTATTAAGTTTTTCTACTCCTCCCAGAAAAATAGCCCCTATTTCATTTCATAACAATGCATTTAAGATGGAGTAATTATTTAAATGCAAAAGGAAAAAGCAGAGCTGGGAAAAACTCTTAAAACAAAATTGGAAGCAAAGAACAGAAAACTACATATTCTGTTATACTGTTCTTAAAAAGAATGACCACTGATACCATAAATAAAATCATAAAACAAAATGATAAAATATAATGGAACACATTTACATCATATGAAACATAACACTCATATTACACAAAGGGAAACTAGAAGTTGAAAAAGAAACTAGAAGTTGGGCAATGTTAGACAAAAGGAAAAAAAAATTCAGAAACAGTGGGTGAAAGGAAAATAAAAACAATAATGAATTACAGTTCCCCTCTCCCCCATCCCTTTGCCAAATTTTATGATCTTGGAGATAGACTTCTTCCACTGAAGGGGTCTGGAATGTGAATTTTTACAGTCTTGCTGGATAATATCTAGCACTTACATAAATTCTCACTCCTGGGAACCCTTCCAGAAAAGCAGGTACCAGAAATATATTTCTTTACATTTATTTCACCATTGTTTGTCATGATAAAAACTTGGATATCACCTGAATTTTTTTTTCCAAATGTGTAAAGGCTGGACAATTTAATGTGTATCCTAGTATGGAATAATATGTAATTATTGAATATTTGAATTAGAATGAGTGCTGTGTAGCTCCATCTGCAAAGATGGAAGTTTCCTTTAGTCCTCTTGGAGAGTTGTAGCCTAACCATTCACATTAAAATTCCTTATTTTAGAGTTTTCAATTTTTAACTGAGAAACTACTTTATGTTGAACATTGTGGGATTTCCTAACTTTATTTTAATTATTTTATTTGATGAATGAAGTAATAATCAGTCCCAATTTTTTTTGTGTTAAAGTTTACTTTTGGGGGCTCTCCCTCATGGTGCGATGGGTTAAAGCACCACATTATGAAGTTCTCCGAAGCCACAGCAGCATGAGTTCCATTCCCTGCCAGGGAAATGACCCACATGGTGTGGCAGACCTCTTGTGACTCGCCTGCTGCTCCCCTCAGCAGTGTATTTCAGTACATCTGCCTGTCTGCTCCTCACTCTGTCTCTGGTGAATTCTTTCACCCACCACACCTCTGGCCTGCACCCCAGTTCTATAAGCAAATAAATCTTTAAAACAAAAACAAAACAAAACAAAAAACTGATTATCCTTTTTTAAAAAAATACTTTTGGATTCCATTTTCATATACAACCTCTGGTCAACTATTCCATAATCAATCTTTCCAGTCATAATTTTCTTGTTGTTCTTGCCTTTTTCTTCTATCTTAACCAGTTTTACTGAACATTCAAAACCCAGAGCCCAACACAAATCTTGTCATCTCTATGATGCCTTTAGTGAAATTGAACTGCCACTAAGTTGTCCTTTCTCTTTAAATAGATATAGGGGAAGTTATTATAATTTTTTTTTTGTAGGAAGATAGAAATACTCATTTTAAAAAAAGGAATCTATGAGCAAAAAGAGAAAGGAGAGTAAAGATCACACAACCCCTGATTCTATTATTTCTTTTAAGAGTTTATACGAACTTCCTATAACCTTTAACCAAGTTCTGGCCAGTGATATAAGCACTAAATTATAATGGAGATAATTCTCTAGTTCCTAGGCTGGTGGTGATCTAAAATTTCTATTTGTTTGATGTTCTCCTTAGTAGTTCAAATAGATTTCTCCTATTCTTTATCCAAGATATAATATAGCTAATGTCATATGAGTAATGTGGTATAAATAATGTAATATCAATATATCTTTGGATGTTTTTAAAGTTAATATTTATTTTACATGGAATTGACTATATACTTTTATTGTAAGCTGACTTAAAGCCTCTATCTATTTAAAATGGACTTAGTTTCTATTGTTTTAAATGGGTGTAAGAGGCATATAATAAATATAATTCTACAATAAGTTGAATGATATATATTTTAAAACTATGACACACATGAATCAAATGAACAACTATATGGCAAGAATCATTTCAACGGATTGACACAGTTAATACAAATATGCTTAGAGTCTGATGATACTGACATTAATGGTAAATCATATGCATGTAACACCATGGAATATTCCCTATGCTAGGAGCTCTTCATGCCTCATCTTATTCAATCTGCAAAATCATATTTGCAAGTAGGTTCTACTCTTGTCCTATTCTTAATAATTAGCAGAACATGATATAAGTCAAATAGCTTGCCATGATCACACAGAAATCTGTGTAGTCTGATTTTGGAGTTAGAACTCTTAATAAATAGTCTGAATGCCTTGAATGAAGGACAATTGTGAGACCCTGGAAATCAGGCATCAAGAGTAAGAAGATCTGCATTAAATCCTGCCTCAACTATTTTGGGTTGTGTGAAAATGACAAAGCTAGTAATCTCTGCATTTCTACTTTCCCATTTCAAATTGTGGGCATTAATTCAAGGTATTTCTCATTGTGGAATAAAAACTGGAGAAATGTATATCAAAGTTTTCTCAGACCTAACTCTCAGATGATTGTGGGGAAAATTAAATGTGGAAAGCATGCTGTAATATGAATCACTAAATAACAGGAAGAAAGTAGTAGTTATAGGTTAAGCCTAAATTTATTAGGCAGAAGAGCAGAAAACTGCTCAGTTTTGCTGTATTCATTTCCTTCTCCTCGTATAAACACAGTCTCCCAATTATAGTGCTTGAGCCATCTGAAAAGTAGAATACTTTTTTGTCTGGCTAGTTTTGTAATTGCAGATGTCAAATTTTGAAATGAGTACATTCCATTCCTGAAAAATGTAAGCAGTATAGCTCTTAAAATGACATTTGTTCTCTCGGTGTGCTGCTATAGATCTACCATGAATGTTACTTGCATCTTGGGATAAGAACAGAAGAAATCTATTTGACCCTCTAAGGAGACATCAAACAAATAGCGATTTTAAATCACCACCAGCTTGGACTAGGTTCAGGCATAGAAGAATTAGGAGATTGTCACCACTACCAGAGATATTTGCTCAAAGAAATCATTTTTATTTTAAAAACTATCTTTCTGTATAGCTTTTATAGTGGAGTAGAATCTACTAAGTGACATCTGAGTCTAAAATTCACTGCACAAGAATTACACGTACTTGTGAATAGTGATTCTAGTTTTATTTTTATTTGATGCTGTTTATCATTGTCTCCTTTAAGAAATTCATCAGAACAACAACTTCTCAGACTTGATTTTCTCTGGATAGTACTGTTTGAGTGCAAATATTGACTTTCTCACTAATTATAGCCTTGTAATGTTATTAAACCTCCTGCCACTTCGACTTTCTCATCTGTAAAGTGATTATAGTCTTTACCTCTCAGGGCATTTTTAAAGCTTAATAATAGTGATGAATATAAAAGTGTTTTGTACATACTCTGGCAAAATATCATCTGTTATGATTTATCATCATCACTATGATCATCATTTTTTTCTGGTTACTTACTATGTCAGTCTACTCTTTGGGACCCCTTCTATTCATGACTGTTATTATGTCCCAGTCATCAATCTTAGGCTTAGTGTTTTTTTCATTCCATATGTACATATATATGCATATATATGAATTAATGTAGATTTCCATAAATGAGTGAAATTTGATATAATTATGTTAACTTCTGTGATTTTATATTCCAATAAAGACTGTATGTAGTAAAATATATCTTAGTTTTTGTTAAATTTAAATGTAACAAAATTTAAATTTAACAAACATTAAGCTTGCCTGAAATTTCCAGGTGACCTGTGATTCAAAATTATAGGAAATATAGCATTGGATTATATCTTCAAGTTGGACGAAGAGTCAATGACAGGAATTTAGGAAGCAAGAACATGTATCCTATCATCTTTATTCACTTTGATTGATGAATACTTCAAATATGAGAATATACTAATAAAGGAACAAGGTCTCACAAGCTAATATGGCAATATATCATTGCATACTATTTTGAGTAATTAAATTTCTTAAAATAAATCTATATTATATATAGAAAAGTTACTCTAAAAACTTTTCTTGCTTACAATAACTACTAACATAAATGAATAAAAAAAATTCATATGGATCCTTTCTTGGCAGTGAGAGAGACAACCAAATTATATCAATAATGTATCCTAATACAATAAATATGCTGGGCCAAAATCCAGAATGGCATCCAAAGTGGTTTGTTTTTGGAATGACTCTAAAAAAATGAAAATATGGAACCAGTAGTTCAAGTCAAGAAGACATGAATGAATAGCTGCCAATGAATAAGGACACAAAGGGAGGGAGGTCTGTGTGGGTCCATGTTACAAATTGGTTGTCATTTGGCACATGGTTGCACCAGTTACCTTTAAAAAAGCAGAGAAGAGGCCCTCCCTGGTGGCTCAGCGGGTTAAAGCACAACACTGAGAATCTAAAGCCGCTTCCACATGAGTTCAATTCCCGCCAGCCCCGGAGGTGACCACATGGTGTGGCAGACCTCTCCTGACCCGCCCGCTGCTCCCCTCAGCAGTGTACTTCGACCATCTGCCTGTTCTGTTGCCCACTCTGTCTCTGGTGAAGCTTCTCACCACCCCTGCACCTCTGGCCTGTACCCCAGTTCTGTATGCATAAATAAATAAAATCTTTAAAAAAAAAAAAAAAAAAAAAGCAGAGAAGGGGCTCTTCCTGGGGGGGCAAGGTTAAAGCACTGCGTGATGAAGCTCTCCGAAGCCACTGCAGCACATGTTCATCCCTGGCCTGGGAGCTGACCCACATGATGTGGCAGATCTTAGACCCGCCCACTGCTCTGCTTAGCAGTGTATTTCAGTAGATCTGCCTGTTCTGCTCCCCACTCTGTCTCTGGTGAAGCTTCTCACCACCCCTGCACCTCTGGCCTGTACCCCAGTTCTGTATGCATAAATAAATAAGTAAATATTTTTAAAATATATCTATAGTTCCAAATAATTTTGTGACAGAAAATTTGATAATCTTATTTTCATGTTGAAAATTCTCTAAATCAGATTTGCTATCTTAATCCCACTATAAATTGTTCTTTGGTGTTCTATTTTAGTTTATTTTGCCAGGATCTTCCTTTGCCTGATTTTATTTTCGTGGTCGATATGAGCATGTTTAATGGCCATATTCATCCATTTACCTATACAACTCAACGAACTGTTAATCCTAGCAAATCCAGAGTACATGTAGCCTGTAGAAGAAAACAAGACTGGTATAGAATATAATGTGTACTTGAGAAATCAGGTGGTATTTGTAGCTTTGGGAAGAAAGTGAATGTGCAAAAATTATCACAGTACAACACACTGCAATATTATTTTTCTTTAAAGGACCCAAGTGCCACATCAACAATTAATAAGAGTTATTACGTTTATATGTTAGTAATCACATGAAGGGAAGAATGAAAAGCAGAAAGTTTTGTTAAGAAGACCTAACAAAGTAAATAAGAATAACAGATTTATCGACATTATGTAATGTACTGAATTAGTAAGTATTCTAGGTATAGTGGTACCACAAATAAACAGTCTTTCAGGGTTAAAAATACAGCCATAAAACTAAAGAACAATAGTAAGATAAAATTTTTCAAATCTCTCTTCTCAGTATTTATAAAAATAACTGAAATAACACTTGGAAAAATTCTAAGAAGTGACAGTGGGAAACTAATGAGAAAAGACAAGTGGTAAATCATGTCATGGGTGCAGTGAGGCCTTCTAGGCAAGAGGAAGGTGTTGGGCTCCCTTACTTTTTCTGGTGGAATAATAGATTTATTTTGCCCACAACTAAAAAAAAAAAATCACCTAGATTTATTTTTTTGAATGGATGCTGAGGAATGCACATGTAACGAGAAAACATCTTTTGGTTTCCTCCCCTCCATTGAGTACCTTTATCAGTGAACCTGAGTTTTTAGGTACAAGATTTGTATCTAAATATTTTAAGATATATTCTAAGATATATACTTATTATTATAAAGAAAATTTAGATATAATATTTGGAATATATATATATATATATATATATTTATACACACACACACAAATGGGTTATTTCCACATCTCTTATAAACCATATAAAGTATACAAAAGAAGTTAAATCATAGGGAAAGTAGAACAGATTCTTGCTCTATCACTAGTTATATGATGAAAAATGACCTTCCCCTGCTCTTTGCCTTTTGTAGCAGATTTGTAATGAATAGCATATATTAACATAATAGTAAACCTATGATATAATTTTGTTGTCATTTTGCTATCAATTAAGTGGGAAAAAAAATCCAATGTGGTATAAAGAATAGTGGCTTGTGACCCTCCCTGGTGGCGCAGCCAGTTAAAGCGCAGCCCTGAGAAGCTTAAGCCACTTCCGCATGAGTTCGATTCCCCACCTGCCCGGGAGGTGACCACATGGCAAGGTAGACCTCTCCTGACCCACCCGCTGCTCCCCTCATTAGTGTACTTCGTTGGTCTGCCTGTTCTGCTCCCCACTCTGTCCCTGGTGAATCCTCTCACCCTCTACATCTCTGGCCTATACCCCAGTTCTGTATGAATAATTAAATAAATTAAAAAAAAAATAGTGGCTTGTAAATTTTTGTTTGCAATTGGAGATAACTTATAAATGAATTAGGTAACCTATAAAAATACATTTGTACTGGTTAATCAAATCAGGTAACATGGACAAATTTCATGGTGACTTGACTTTTGTAGTGCCTAAATGAATTTCTAATACTAGAGTGTGAAATTATAATCTATGTTAAAAATAATAAAAATAATATAAAGTATATTACTATTACTTAAACTCATGTCAGTATTTAAAATTAACATATACATCCTAAACATCTCAAGTATTCACCAGGCGTCAGTCTTTTCCTTAAGTGTGGTCAAAACAAACATGTTCTATTCTACCTCCCCCCCCACTTTTTTTTTTTTTAAGATTTATTTATTTATGCACACAGAACTGGGATACAAGCCAGAGATGCAGGGATAGTGAGGGGATTCACCAGAGACAGAGTGGGGAGCAGAACAGGCAGATCATTGAAGTACACTGCTGAGGGGAGCAGCAGGCGGGTCAGGAGCGGTCTGCTGCACCAGGTGGATCACCTCCCAGACGGGGGTTGAACTTGCACTGAGGTGGCTGCAGCTAGCTTGCAGTGCTGCGTCCTAACCCATTGCACCATCAGGGAGGGCCCTCTACCTCTTCTTTAAAGAGACAATATAAGCACAGTTACCCTGTGCTTATTCTGCTAATGTTGAATATCAATGTTCTGTCTCTTTTGAAAATATATCCCCAATATTATCCCTGTTTATTTTTCTACAAGACTATCACTGATCATTTCCCTTTCTTGGCTCTGTTATTCAGAACAAAAACATTTTATTTGATGTTTAATCACATGTTCAGATTATATTTATTTAGATTTCACTGTTGATGTCTGTTTCCTCTCTCTTGACCTCCAGACTTTTCTGAGATAATGACTGATTTTCCCAATTCCATTCAGCCTCTCATGGATTTACAACCGGCTTCATCATCATTAAGATCTTTAGGAAGCTTTTCCTCAGAAGTTTCATGACCAAAATGGAACAAGTTTGACTGGTGTGGTCTTCCATCAGCATATTTGAAACAATCAGAACAACTTAGAAGCAAATCGCAAATGTGAGCCTTTAGACATGGTTCATATTAACATACTAGGTTCTGAAATGAACAATAGTATAACATTAAATCAAATGTAAATATCCTAGGCATGTTACATAAAGTATTTCAAATGTTCAGTTCACATAATTGACAAAGGGCAGCAAGGAGGCTCTAACACTGGCCAAGGAAACTGCCAGTTATAAACTGCCCAAATATTTTAACAGTCACTGTCTGAATTCTTTACTCATGCACATAATTGCAAGGCTACTCAGGCTCAGATAGCAACATGGGATTTATTTAACAAACCATAGAAAAACAGAGTTACTGAGGTAAAAAAAAAAAAAAAAAGCCCATATACCTCCCCTGAAGCAGTGTCCAATGTTTTCAAGTCCTAAAAAAATGCAGCTAAGATGGCATCTTTCTGCCACTGAAGACTCAGAGCTCCTCTCCCCAAGAATAGGCCACCTGCCCAAGATGGCATCTTCCTGCCACTGTAGACCTGGAGCACATAGCTGCCAGACTGCAGGCCAGGTTCCAATTCATGAGGACAACAGAAGACACAGTGGAGATGCCAAGATGGCCCCAGCACGGTACCAGATATGTGACACTCAAAACAGCAGCTGAATATCCTGACAAATGGCCACACTCACAACTCAGAGAGGTTCCTGTCTGGATTGTTGTCTTCTCTGCTAGGCTGTAACAGCAGCAAAACTGGGAACAGCTTCAGTTGCTTAGCTAACTGCAACGCCTCTGAACTTTTCCTCTCTGAGGTTGGCTGCCTGAAGCTTCTCCACATTCATCAGAAGCCCAAACAGCCTTCCAAAGATCAGCTTGGTGAGGACCAAATTTGCTGACCCCAAAATGTTGTATGTAAATGCTGAATCCTCAAACAGTGAATCTTGAACATTGAATAATTTGCAATTGCTTCCACAGTCCCTCATATTTCTTATCAGTCCTTCCACCCCAAACTGGGATACTTTTCAGCATTTTCCCTGGGGCTATCCATCCTTACCAGCAACCATCCAGGAGCACCACCTTTAACAGTCTTTGGCTGATTCAGCTTCCAGTTGCACTATAATTGTGGCAGGTAGCCATTATCATTTTCATTTCAAGTTAAATAATTACTGCTGGGTGACACAAGAGATGGAAGAATGACTTGGATTTCTATCTGCTGTTTTCAAACTTTAGCCTTTTATACCATGAAACATTTTCTACAATATGGAACTAAACCTTAAAATATTTTTTAGATTTATATTTTTTTCTTTATTTTCACAAAATACTGAAGTTTGGAATTTAAATGATAAATGTTTTTAATAAATACTTCTATTTGATCCAGACAAAACCAGAATTCTAAATCTGGTTCATGTATAATCTTGGTAATACAAATAACCTTTATAATTTGGGATAAGTTTCTGAATTTCTCTAAGTGTCACTTTACTTATGTGTAAAAGGTGATGATTCCAAGACTGAGTATATGTGTTGCTGGGAGAGGAGATGAAGATAATGTCAAAACGTTGCTAATTCTCTCCAGTTTCAAAGTTAGACATTGAGTCATTGCTTTTTGACTGACAAAACTAAATGGCTATGTCAAGGTTAAGTAAAATAAAGTCATCCAAAACAAGTATTCCTAAGAACACATGATTTAATGAACACTACCTGCAAATCAAGCATTAAAATTCAGGCTCAAAAGCACTAAGTGGCATATATTTGAAGTGTACATTCTTGAGGCTAGTAATTTAAGGTCAGAACAGAAGATTCAAAATTTTCTCAGGTGATAAAGATTAATGAACTCTGAGTTTTTTTTGTTTTTTTAAAGATTTCTTTACTTATGCATACAGAACTGGGGTACAGGCCAGAGCTGCAGAGGCAGGAGAGGACTCACCAGAGACAGAGTAGGGAACAGAACAGGCAGATCTATGAAGTACACTACTGAGATGGCAAGACAGGAGAGGTCTGCTGCACCATGTGGATCACCTCTGGGGTTGGGGTTTGAAATCTCAGGGAAGAGGCTGAGACTAGTTTGCAGTACTGTGCTTTTACCCATTGCACCAGGGAGGGCCTGGACTCTGATATTTTAAGATAAACTACTGATTAACTGTTGATTAAGTAGTAATTAATACTTAATCAACATTTAATATATATTTAGCTTAGCAAAAAAAACAATCTTTTAAAATCTTAATTGTTTCACTGATAGAGCTAGTTACATGTATACAAAATAAAGCATTCTATGTTAATCCTGCAGAGTGAAGAGTATATCCTATTATTGCAAAAAAAAAAAAGCTCTAATATGCTAATTTATCCAAATCCACTAAATACTTTTTAAATGTACTTTTATCACCTTCAGGGAAACACAATGGTATTGGTTCCTTTCTTTTAGTACTATTGAATTACTTCAATTTTTGTACCTTATGAAATCTAATGTGGATATTCCTTAGACATTAGCTATGACTTCCCTATTCCCATACAATATAAATGAAAATACAGTTGGAAAATCAATATTGTATATAAAATGAATGAGGATGCATGTTATTTATATACCATTACTCTTATTTGTCTTGAAGCTGTAATTGACAGCTAGATTAAATTTCTTGAGATGAAGATCTTCTCTGTAATCATACTTTAATATTTTGGTCATACTAAATAGTCAAGGAAATTTTAAATAGAATAAAGAGGACCAATAAGGAAAAGCATGATTTCACTATTGAGACTGTTTGCCCAAACCAATCTATTAACTTTGCTATCTGTCTCTTTATTGTGAGTTGTTCTCCTTGCTGTTTTACTACAGTAGAGTTGAAGAAGGAACAGAAGACAGTGATTCTATCTTCTACAATGCTCAGCACAAATAATTAACAAAGTATGTACGCCTATACCAGATAACCTTTAGAACAGTAAGTTTGTATTGATAAAATTCATTTTCTGATACAAAAAGAAAAAATGATGGACTCTTGTAATTTGTGACATAAATAGAACTAGAGGGGATTATACTAAATAAAATAAGTCAGAAAAAAAGAAGACAGAGGTCAAATAGCAAACCCTAGTAAACTGACTATGGAATTGAGGCTACCAGAACGGGGAGAGATAGTAGCAAAGTATGCAGGAGACCCAGTGGACTATTGTAAACACCTATGGGTGTCTTGATTGTGGGTGTGGTGTGTTAACACATATCACGTATCTGAAGTGGTATGGCCCTATACCTCTGAATCATATACAGTGTTGTTAACCAATGTAAATTCAATACAAAATCTAAAAATTTAAAAATAGTAAGTTTTCAATGCACTTCCTTCTATTTGCTTTTTCAAATCATGTATTATTTTGAAGAAAAATATTCAATATATTGTTAACTGAGGCTTCTCTAATTTTGGACTCTGGGTAATATTCATAATGTAAAGCCTAAATAGTTACCTAATAAAATTTCTACCTTATTCATCATATTACTATATTAAAAACTCACATTTATGTCTAATGGTACCAGTGTTGATTAAAAACTAACCCTTTATTCCTAAATCAAATAAATCTATTTATTTTCCCTAGGAGATTCTAGAATTAAGAAGTGTGGCAATTAAGAGGCATGAGGAGATAAAAATCATGTGAAATCAAACTCACTCTTTTTACTCATCACAAGCTCACTTAAGGGAGAAGAGGTTATATATCAGTTGATAAATCTTCAAGTATGAATTGTTAGCATCCCCCAAACATCCACCTCTCTGGGTGGGTTTGAGTATCCTCTTAGAAAGCTGAGGCATGCTTAAAGTTCGTGTTTTGGGATCACTCAAATATTTCTAATATATGACTCAAACAATAATGCCTTGGGATATTGGTTAACCTATCCAGAAAATTATTGCCTAAAGAATAAATTTTGGTACTGAAAACAAGAACAATTCTCTCTAAATGTTTGAAAATTTGGTTCTTACAAAACTCACTATTATCCCTTAATGATTATTTTTTCAAATTGTAATAAAGGAAGACCAAGAGTTCAGTTAATATATTGCTTACTAAGATACGGTACTTTTTTATTTGATCACATTTATGATGGATTGACGGAAATGAAAATCAAAAATCTTTTTACCAAGGCTCATATTTCAAAGATCAGTTTCACTTTCTCTTATTTTAATCTCACTCTTCATCCTAATACTGACACTTCACAGTGCATTTGTTATGAGAAATATTTAGCTTCTTGAAAATTTATGGACTTTAAATTAGATTATTTTAATAAGAATAAAATGCTCAAATGTCTTCAAGGTGAAGGAACTCGCACATAGTGAGATCTCAAGAACTAAGCTTCTTAGTATGTGTTAACTATTTAATCTTTAAAACTGGTGAACAGGGATTATATATAATTCTCCTCTTATTTATGAGAATGTCAGTGTTGAAAAGATTAAATGACTTTCCTGAGACTATAAAATTGGATTTATACCCTAATCTTTCTCTCTCATTCTATCTCACTCCAGGAGCCCTGTCTTGTATTTTCTTATTATGGAATGAAAATGCCTCAATACTTAGAACTTGTTTTAGTTCTTGAAGTAGTTGTTTCCACTTGGTCTTTACAAGGAACTAAAAGTCTCTCACTCTTGTGGATTCCAAACACATTTAATGATTTTTTAAATTTTTTTCATAATTAATGTGGTATGCTGGAAGGAAAGAAAAAAAACACATTTTTCAGGGGGATTGTAATTCTATAATTTGTTGGTCATTAAGAAGAATAAAATGTCAACATGATTAAGAGGTTAATACTATATTATTTGATGAATCAGAGTGACTCGTTTCTTAGGTCATTTTGTCCTATTAATAGTGCTATAGAGTCGTCATTTAAAATTCTTGCACTTAGAACAGAATTATTCAGATCTCTCATGATTGCCCTTTGCCAGTTGACTAAACACAATCTACACCCTGCATTGTGATAGTTTTTAAACTCCCTGCTGTGGGATAATAAGACTCAATTTAATTTTTAGAGTTTCAAAATACTTGCTAATAAAAACATTTTATACTGATGACTACATTATAAGCATCAATTTGGGGGTAATTTTCATTTTAATGGTAGGTTAAGAAGATATTGTAAACAATTTTTGTAGTGTTAATTTACATCAAATATAGTGTAATTGATGATACCTAGCTGTCTCGCTGTGATTTGTTATGTTGTTTAATACTTGGCTATTGTTCTTTCTCACATCATGCTTTACTATAGCCAATACTTTACTATACCTTACCGTAAATTCATCTATAATACTTTAATACCCTCTCTCTTGCTGTTATTCTTATTCTGAACTTTGACAGTACCTGAGATTAAGGTTGCACATATGTTTAAGTTCACTTACTGTTAATATCAAAGATGTAATAAAAACAAATAGAAGAGGGAGAACTCAATTGACTAATCACCAAGGAAAGTAGAGTATTTTCACTCTATAATCTTATTTAATTGGTATCACATGAACTTTATGAGGATTCAGAAGATAAAGTACTTGTTCTGGGTACAATGAGGAATATTAATGCATGTAAGAGTTAAAAATAAACTTTTTCAGGTGTCTGAGTCCTGAAGAAGAAAGTAAATGGATTCAATTTGATAATTTCAGATGTGCTTGAAGAACAAAATTCTCACATTTTGTGAGGATATATTTACTAGGATCTATATCAACTGAAAAATAGCCTTCACATTTTTGTCAGCAGGGACTATATTAGGTTGGATATATGTTTGCAGTAATGTGCTATTGTCAGTCTCTTATTTCAGACTCTTTAATTTTATGATCACATAATAGATAATGTTTCTGAAACCACAATTATACTAGTAAATTCACTGAAACTATTTTTTTTCATTTCCTATGTGCACTGAGATGGGAAGAGTTAAGTGAATTAAATTCTCCTTTGCTCTCTTTGAACAGGATTTCTATTTCCAATTGTTGCATTCTTCAAACAATAATTTTATAATAAAGGAGACATGCACTCTTGAGGATCAGTTGCCAATACTAAACTTCATCTTCTCAGCCTGTTTTATATTATTTGTATATTTGTTTGTCAGTGGAGTTACATCTATGCCAATGAAGATGTATATAGTAAACTATAACACAGTAATATATCGTGCTGTTATTATTATATGTTACCTCCTTAAATACTTTCAAAGAACTTGAACATTGCCAGAAATTAATACTCTGATCCTAGTCAGCAGTCAAAATAAGCAAGGATCAGCGTTTCAGAGATAGTCCTGTTACCAAATGGCTGAACAAGATTAGAAGTCATCATTTCTATTCAACTCTCCTATTTCCCTGAACTTAAAAGTTTCTCTTAATATTCATTGAGCAACTAAATTATAAGTGGCATTATAATATTCAAGATAGAGACAG
Source organism: Condylura cristata (assembly GCF_000260355.1). Classification (NCBI taxonomy): domain Eukaryota; kingdom Metazoa; phylum Chordata; class Mammalia; order Eulipotyphla; family Talpidae; genus Condylura; species Condylura cristata. Next base: position 48,365,189 of record NW_004567111.1, read on the forward strand.
AGTATGAATATGTAAATGCAGAAGTGCTTTTAAGTTTTCTAATTCACATCCTAAATAGGATAATTAAGTAATGATTTAAATGACTTCCACCCAATCTGGTGTAGTGGTGGAAACCATATCTGCTCAGCTGTTAACATCCATGACTCCTGACTTCCAGCACTGATATTTTCCTACTCTGTGATCTGAGATGTGCCACTTAAGCCATTTTTGTATCTTTACTTCCCAATCTATAAAGGGGATGATGCTAGCATTTACTTTATTAGGAGATAGTAAAGATTATATGAGAGAATGCAAGTAAAACTTTTATACTAGTTACCAGGTGCAGTGATTATCTAGCATTATAATTATTGTTATTATAATTATTGTCATCATCCGTGAGACTATTTCAAGGTTAGTTGCTAGCTATTAATTTATAGAAGTTTCCATTAGTTCAGACTCCAAACTCCACTGTGTTCCTCTTTTCTTCCTTTCAAAAATGAAGTAATTGGATTTAGATCACTCCAAGATTCCTTACAGTGATAAAATCTGCTATTCTTTTTAGTTGAGCTTTAAAATGTAAAGTTTTCAATTGCAGTTCTCTAGGACCTTAACTAATAAGTAATGTTTAACAAAATATTTTTTCCCAAAGAGGAAAAAATATAATACAGTAATGAAATTGGGACATGCCCATATATTAAATGCCAGTTAAGCATTAGAGGAAAAGCCAGGTTAGTATAATATAGTTCAATATATCTAACATCAAATATATAAATTTACTGTATTTTCAGTGCACAAAGGAAATCATCCTTTACCCTTTATGTTCTTTAAGACTGAAAAACAATCAAACTAGCACCAGATAGATTGATAAGAGAGACAATTAAGTATATCCTCTTCATACCTGGGGGAGACTCGGTGAAATAGAATATCTCACCACATGACTTCAGACACCATCTTAAAATGCTTAGCTGAGACAGGGAGTTTGGGAGAAAGGAAGAAGAGTATATAGGGAATTTACTGAGGAAGACATCATATACAAAGTTATGCAGATTTAAGTTCTGCTATCTCCTTTGATAAGGAGATGAGAAAATTAGATATTACCTATAGAGTGATTGTGAGGTCCTCACAGAGAGAAGCTGACACGTAAATAGCACTTCAACAGCAGTTCAGTCTTCAGAGTTCTTCCCATATAGTCAACCATTTGGCAAAAAGATGTATTTTTGAATGGCAGATTTTACTCCTCTATAGTATCCTATAACCTTCCGCACCTTTTAAATCATTTTCAAAGTATTGACTTCAAGACAGGCATTATTAATATCACCTTAGATATTCAAATTCTAGCTTCTGCATTCTAGACCTGCCCTATCAGAGGCTTTGGGGTTGAAATCAATATGCTTTAACAATATTTCTCACGGATTCTGTTGCAGTTAAAAATGACTGAGGATCACTAGTCTAAGCAAAGAATGAAAAAATCAAGTTCCATTTTTGATAAACAGTTTTTGAAATAGCTGAAACCTGAAAATTAATCTGGCTTTAGATGTTAGAGAAAGGTCTGCTAGAATGTTAAAGAGAAAGGTTTACTAGAAATCATTAGAAGTGAAGTAAGCAATGAAATGAGTGAAAAGGTGAGTAAGACATCACTCTCAGTTTCCCTGTAGAAAAACGAGGTACTAAGAAGGTGAAATAAAAGCCCAACAAAGTCATCAGAAAATGTCAGTATAATAATTCTAGTAAAGGAGCCCTCTCATGAAGAATACATAATTTATCATCTTTCTGCTCAGTTTAGGACATAGGTTCTCTGTGCGATCTACTCCATGAAAGAAATACGCTGTTATGCTTCCCATTTGCTTTATCAAAAAATCAATAATAAAACTCTTGGACTCGATGCTCAAATTTATGAAGGTCCACATTAAATATGGAAGGAAATCTTTAATGAATTATGCTCATTTAACTGGCAAAACTTAAATATTTCATTAGATGCTACAATAAGAAAAATCGCTTAATTTACTTAAAGTCTCTAAAATTGTTCCCTGGTGAATATGCTAAATGAATTCTCAAAATTTTAAAATTACACACTTAAACAACATGCAAGAATATGAGAAATCATTGTCATAATGATGAGACATAGGGTAATGATTTTTGGCTTCACTGTCTTCAATATCACCTATGTATCACACTCTCACCCACTTCTTAAGCCCAGAGTTGCTAACTACTTCCCAAATGTCAATTTCAATAAGTTAAAAACAGAGTACATTCAACCAGGTCCCATATACTTTTTCTCAGTTTCAAGCTCAATTAATGGAGCTGGTTGTCGAGGTAACAACCCTTACACAGTTTTCCTCTCTCTTCTTCTGACCTTTCTGCTTCTTCATGTCCTCTATAACATTGTATATTTACCCAATCAAGTCAATTTAATATCATAATTATGTGAGAATTTCTTTTTCATCTGTTTCAATGTAACCACTTTTATGCATAAAGCTGCTCTTTATGACTTTAAGATTCTAGAACATGAACAGTTTCATCTCTTCAGCTCTGAACACAGACCGGCATAGCCAGCATCCTCAAATAGTTCCTTCATGAATGTTTTAGAGAAGTGTCCCAATCCAAATGAAATTTTACAGTCCCCAGAGATTCAATATAGTATCAAATACTGGATCTTCTTCCAGAGAAAGAAATTATCAAATGATAAAATTTTATTAGAATACATCACTTTAGCCACATCTATCACATTGTAAGTTCTAAGCAAATGTTTTAATCTATCATTAGATTTGCATGATTTTTATATTCGATCCTTTTTCTTAAATCATCAGGACACTTATATTCATTTTGCTGATTGGATGGTGTTTTTTTCAGGTTTTAATACTTTGTGACATCAACAAACAGACAACTTATTGCAGAGTCTTTGGGGGAATCCCCATCAGACTGGAAATTAGGTGAATTATATTAATATACAAAATGGATTTCAATGATTACAAGAATGATAGAAAGGATTACAGTTTATGAGAAAAAATTCCTATTAAAATCATGCTTGTTACCTTCAGTATACTGATATGTGGACACTGTTGTACCAAAGATGTAATATTTACAAGGAAATCATAAACAACCCTAATTCAGTGGGGTTTAACTGTACCCACCTCAAGCCCCAAGGCAGCTTTTGTGTGATATAATGTATATAGCTATAGCTTAACAACTTTACTTTCATTGTACATGATACCAGAATCTCTGAGGTAGATTAGATTTATTCTTTCAAAATTAAAAAAGTTCAAGGGCCCTCCCTGGTGGTGCAGTGGGTTAAAGCTCAGCACTGTGAAGCTATCAGCAGCCGCTTCCACAGGAGTTCAATTCCTGGCCAAGAATTCCTGTCTTACCCACATGGTGGGTAAGACCTCTCCTGTATACCCTGCTGCTCCTCTCAGCAGTGTATTTCACTCACTATGCCTGTTCTGCTCCCCACTCTGTCTCTGGTGAATCCTCTTACCCCCACACTGCACCTCTGGCCTGCACCCCAGTTCTGAATGCATAAATAAACAAATCTTCAAAAATAAATTATAGGGCCCTCCCTGCTGGCACAGTGGGTTAAAGCACAGCACTGAAAAGCTTAAGCCACTTTCACATGAGTTCGATTCCCGCCTGCCCCGGAGAAGATCCACATGGCGAGGCAGACCTCTCTTGACTTGCTCGCCACTCCCGTCAGCAGTGTACTTTGTCAATCTGCCTGGTCTCCTCCCCGCTCTGTCTCTGGTGAGTCCTCTCACCCTGCACATCTCTAGCCTGTATCCCAGTTCTATATGAATAAATAAATAAATCTTTAAAATAAATAAATAAATAAATAAAATTAAAGCAAAAGATACTATTTTATGATTGTTTAACATAACTTTCTAGATCTACTGATTTTTTTTATTAATCTGTCATTCATTTAAATGTCTTTGTAATATTGAAGGTATATTTTTACTATTCTATATGCACACAATGCTCCACTCAGCTTTCACCAAACCTCCCTTGCAATACTATACTTATCCCACATCCCCTCCTTTGCCCCATAGTTCCCTTGTAAGCAGTATATTTTTTCTTACAGTTTAAGACTGTTTTGGCTGTACTTTGCCAATATATGTTATTTTAGTTATTTGTACTTCACAGATAAGTGAGACAATCAGACCTGTTTTTACCTTTCCAATGTATTGCACTTAGGTAACCATTCAGAGTTCATCCATTTGTCCCAAAAGACACTATTTCAAGAAAGATACAATTTTGTTTTTTCTTAAGTGCTTTCACTGAATAGGAATTCTAGAATGTACAAATAGAAAAGGAATTCTTGGCCAGCAGAGTGATATAAGCAATATCATCCAGAAACACATAGCCTGGGATATTTCAGGCTCCTGGCAGATTACAAACCTTTACTGCCTTTATTCATAATCAGAGTTCAAATCAAATGCCTCTAAGGAGCCAGGAACTACTTCTGAGGCTAGAGTTTAACTAAAAGTTGAACATTTTCCAACATTCTCATAGTAGCAAATAACTTCCCAAGATGCCAAATTACTCTGGTCAGCGCAAATGTCATTGACTAAAAGACACTGAAATACATGGCCAAAATTCTTCTGAAAATAGACTGAGGAGGTTACTTAGTAATAAACATGACAAAACACATATAGTGACAATTTTATTCTGTATAGACTGGTCCTTATCTAAAATAATCCAAGCTACAGTCACAGCATCTGTTTTATGGTTGCCTATAAGAGACATTAAACGAGAGTGTACAAGATAAGATCATTGCTGTTAGAAAACACTATACTGTAGCGATATAATTATAGAGGAAGTTTCAGAATCACAAAGTGACTGAGGAAGTACACTCAGAAAAACTGACTCTTATTCATTCCCATGTAAATGGTCTGTACCTCCTCGGCCCTGAAAAATGGCTATAAACTCACATATGTCTTGAGACATTGCCATTACCTGTTCACCCCTGCCAAGGCTGTACGACTTTGGAAAAATACATGAAACAATAACAATTCCTATCAGAATAATGTTATAAGAACATGACTTATGAAAAACTGGATGTGAACAAGCAACAGTAAGCCACAAAGCAACAAGCAGAGACATAATGTAACTGTGGAATGGTGTCTTACTAAAGTTTTAATTCTGATAAAGACGCTTTTAATTCTAGTGGCTCAGCTCGTTAAAGCACCACACTGAGAATCTAAAGCCGCTTCCTCATGAGTTCGATTCCCGCCTGCCCCATATGATCCACATGGCGTGGCAGACCTCTCCTGACCCGCCCGCTGCTCCCCTCAGCAGTGTACTTTGTTGATCTGCCTGTTCTGTTCCCCACTCTGTCTGGTGAAGCCTCTCACCGCCCCTGAGCCTCTGGCCTGTACTCCAGTTCTGTATGCATAAATAAATAAATCTTGAAAAAAAAAAAGAAGGGGGAGGGATGACTATTGATGATGAAATGTAAGAGTGGATCACAGAACACAGATTCTGAGAAAACAGAGTATTCTTCAGAGGACACTTGGTCATCAAGTTCTAATAGAATGAATTCTTTTGGAATTCCTCAGGCAAAGTATTATAACAGTAGCTACAAGCAATGCTTCTGTAAAAGAATATAGGCTTATCTAGTAGTTTGTCATTGCAGAGATATAGATATATTCATTATCAAGTAGGACAGAAACTGTTAGTGTTGTAATACCACACATTTATTTTTTTTAAAGATTTATTTATTCATACAGAACTGGGGTACAGGCCAGAGATGCGGAGGGTGAGAGGATTCACCAGAGACAGAGTGGGGAGCAGAACAGGCAGATCAATGAAGTACACTGCTGAGGGGAGCAGCGGGCGGGTCAGGAGAGGTCTGCCACGCCATGTGGTCACCTCCGGGGCAGGCGGGGATCGAACTCATGCGGAAGTGGCTTAAGCTTCTTAGTGCTGTGCTTTAACCCGCTGCGCCACCAGGGAGGGCCCACCACACATTTTTTTTAAAGATTTATTTATGCTTACAGAACTTGGATACAGGTCAGAGGTGTGGCGGGTGAGAGCATTCACCAGAGACAAGAGTAGGGAGCAGAACAGGCAGATGTACTGAAATACACTACTGAGGGGAGCAACCAGTGAGTCAGGAGACATCTGCCACTCCATGTGGATCAGCTCCCTAGCAGGGGATGGAACTCCTGCTGCAGTGGCTTGAGTGAGCTTGATAATTTGGTGCTTTAACTCTTTACACTACCAGGGAGAGCCTGCAACACCACACATTTTAAAAGATTTTACTTAACAGATTTTGAGCCACGGTAGTACATACACTGTCATTACTGTTAGTCAATTAATCTTGATGTAAGAAATGAAGAGTTCTGGGTAAAAGGAAGGAGGGCCAAACAACAACAACAAATTCAAAAAGACAAAAATGGATCCCTTATTTGCTCCTGTCTTATCTTGAGTGCCCTAATGGTAAAAAAACAAATGGGTGGAGGGGTGATGACAGGAGAAAAACATCGTATTTATAACTTTATCATTTTATTTATTCGGTACTGAAGACATTAAGACATTTCATATGGCTAAATCTACAGTCAGAGTTCGGCTATTTTGGTAATCTTATACTTTTATTTGTCTCTATAAAAAATGCACTAGATTTTGCTAAAGAACAATATCAAAATGAAAAGGTACAAATGACTTTTGCAATGCGACACAGACTCCTAGAATAAGAAAGTGGGTTAAGTTAGAAAACATCAAAATAATTTAGTTTGCTATTTGTAGAATGTTAGAAATGAGAGATTTGAGAAAACACACATAAATACTCAGCCCCAAACACAATTGCGACTGCATAGAAATATTGCCAATACATAGGAAGCCAACATAAGTTATTTGCTTTGCTTTAGTTCTTGCTAAAAGTCTGATTTGCCAGAGTAATAGGTTGAGAGGGTGATTATTATTGGGAAATGTTAACTTGTTCTAAGGGCCATAATAGTTCTAATTTTAATACTTCCATTTCTCAAAATTTGCTGGAATTGAACATACATAAGAGCATTTTGCATGTAAAATATGTTAAAAACAGTATTTTTTGCACATACCTGTTTTTCTCCACTGGGTTTCTTGTGGTTCAGCAACAGCTCAACAGCCCCCACGACTTCTTTCCTGATGGCATGTAACAGAGCATCGCCAACATAGACGTTAAAGCTTAAGAGTAGCTCAATGAGTTCCAAGTTCTCATTTTCAATTGCAATGAGGAGAGCAGTTCTTCCAAGAGGATCAATGCAATTAATATTGATTTTAAAATAAATTTCAGCTTCCTCTAGGGATTTCTTGACACTTGCATAATCCCCCTTTTCCACAGCATTTAAGTAGGCTTTTTCTGATGGTGAGAGTTCTGATTCTGCACGAACTATTCTTAGAGGGATGCGATCTCTATAGGGGGCATTGACATTTCTTTTATAATAGAACTGAGCCATGTTTCATGCCATGCTATTATTTTGTTCCTGAAAGAGGAAAAAAACAAACATGGATTAATATTAGTACACTTTCACATTATTATGCCACACATATAACTCATAGTGATGACGTGATTATTAAGTTTTTCTCCTTAAATAATGGAAACAATCTTTACTCAGTTATCTGTTAATGCAAGTTACATATTCCTGATTAAAGAAGAATAAAAAGGTTAGCATTTGACTTATTTATTTTTTAAAGGTTCATTTATTTATTCATATAGAACTGGGGTACAGACAGGCCAGAGATGCAGAGGGTGAGAGGATTCACCAGAGACAGAGAGGAGAGCAGAACAGGCAGATGGACGAAGTACACTGCTGAAGGGAGCAGTGGGCCAGTCAGGAGAGGTCTGCCGAGCCATGTGAATCTCCTCCAGGGCAGGCGGGAATCGAACTCATGTGGAAGTGGCTTAAGCTTCTTAGTGCTGTGCTTTAACCCGCTGTGCCACCAGGGAGGTCCCTTGACCGTATTTAAACAAATATACTTTGCAAGTGACATTTGTCAGTTGGTATATCATATATAGGTATATAAATTATAGATATATAAGTTTGAAAGTTAGAGGTTGGTTATGTTTTTGAGGTACAAAACCTGGACTAAAGAGATTCAAATACATCGCTCACTGTCAATTCTATTAATCAGGGAGATACCGGATAATGTTGAGATCGTTGAATATTACTATATTTGCAAAGTATTTTTCAGTTGTCATGTTTGATAGTTTTAATGTTAGTCACTATTAACATAAAAGTTAATGTGAACTAATGATGCTAATGCCAATAAAACATCATATTAAGTCTTATGAACTTAATTTCATTTTTCCTTTTTGTTGATGAATTCACAGAAGGGAAAAATGTACATTAATGATATGAATGACCAAGATTAGAGTAGGCAATTCAATATTCCAAGGGAGAATTTATAAAATGATAAAATAGTTTATTATAAAATGCTGTTTTCTTAATTATATCCTTATACTAGGAACCAACAAACCACAAGTCAGTAATATATTCATTATAAAATGTGTTACTTGGAAGTTAAAATGTAGAGCTAGTTGAAGATGAGGAAATAATTTCATATAAGTTTAAGAGCATCTCAAGATAGTTTAATAAGAACAAACTTGCTAGAAGCTACATTGATTAGCATTATCCTAGTGATAGAAAAGCACAGAAATATATACTTGTGAATAAAATTTCTTTATTGCTGGTTGCTCCTGATTTCATATGTCTGATCTGAATTCTTTAACCTCTGTTATTTATACTCAACGCTTATGTTTATTTACATGTACTTGTTATATTTAATCCATACAATGAGTCATTCTAGGTACCTGAACATGTATATTCATCTTAGATGATCTTTATAGACCTACTGATTTTGTGAGAAAATCTGACTTGAATGGTGCTTTATTTGTAGATAAATCACATATTGTATTAACAAATCATAACATTTAATGTAATGGTTTCAGTTTGGGGAATTGTGCTGTGTTTCTAGTTCACGTTAGTAGCAATTTTAGTTATCAAGAAGTTACATTTCACTCTCTGACAACCAAATTATTTATGACAATTTCTCAAAAATATAGGTTCAGGATTATTATGAAAAAATTCTGTTTCATAGTTTGTTCCTTTTTTGGCAGATTAGATTTGGTGTTTTAATAAGACCTGTCCTAGACTAAACAAAACTTAGAAATCCCATAATGTGGAATTTTTTTTCAAATATTTCACATTTTATTAGCCATAGTATTAAAAACATATAGTGGCCAATTATACAGAATGATATAAATTTATTTTTTCATTTGCAGATATGAGCTGTTGTTCTTTAAGTGATAATATGAATATTATAAAAGAAAATGAAGAGTAATATTGATGCTCAAATATAGTAACTTTAGATGTACAAATTATTTCATTAAAACTTGATATATTTTTAGTACTTGGGTGATGTTTTAACTCATTAGAATAATTGCAATAAAATATAAATTGTTAGGTAACCAAAACAATTTAAAATTCTGTAAAATTAAAATTTCAATAAATCAAGGTTACTATGTTGCTACATATCTCATTTTAATCTTCTTTTTTTTTTAAAGATTTATTTATTTATTCATATAGAACTGGGGTACAGGCCAGAGATGCGAAGGGTGAGAGGATTCACCAGAGACAGAGCGGGAAGCAGAACAAGCAGATCGATGAAGTACACTGCTGAGGGGAGCAGCGGGCGGGTCAGGAGAGGTCTGCCACGGATCGAACTCATGCGGAAGTGGCTTTAGTTTCTCAGTGCAGTGCTTTAACCCGCTGCGCCACCAGGGAGGGCCTAATCTTTTTTTTTAAAGATTTATTTTATTTATGCATACAGAACTGGGGTTCAGGCCAGAGGTGCAGGGACAGTGAGAGGAATCACTAGAGACAGAGTGGGAGAACAGGCTGACTGACTGACTGACAAAGTATGTTGCTGAGGGGAGCAGTGGGTGGGCCAGGAGAGGTCTTTCATGCCCTGTTGGTTACCTCCCGGGTGGGTGGGGATCCAACTCATGCTGAAGTGGCTTTAGCTTCTTAGTGCTGTGCTTTCAACTGCTGCACCACCAGGGAGGGCCCAGTCTTCTTTTTTTTAAAGACTTATTTGTGCATACAGAACTGAGGTACAGGCCAGAGGTGCAGGGACAGTGAGAGGATTCACTAGACACAGAGTAGGGAGTAGAACAGGCAGATCGACAAAATACACTGCTGAGGGGAGCAGCAGGTGGGACAGGAGAGATCTGCTATACCATGTGGGTCACCTCCCTGACTGAGGATGCAATCCTGTTGAAGTGGCTGCTGCTAGCTTTATAGTGCTGCTCTTTAACCCGTTGTGCCACCAAGGAGGGCCATCTCATTTTAGTTTTCTGATTCTCAATGTATCATTATGTATCAGTGGTAATATTAAAATATTTCTTAGGAAAATCATAGTCCATACACTTCTCCAGAACTTCTTTCCCCATTTCATGTCAGAACCCCTAAGATTATATGACCCTTCATATTGAGATTTTACCAGAACTACAATCTACCTACCTTATCATGATAATAAACGGCATTTATAATCTATTTAAAGTGTACATGTCCTTCTCTTTTACCTCATATTGTCCCTGTCCATGACTCTTGGAAAAATAGATGACTTTTTCTTATTTAGTTTTGATCTTTAGGCTTCCTGTCAGTAATGCTTTTGTTTAAGACTAACACTTAAACATTGTAGTTTAAGTGTTATAGTTACCCAAAATAGTATTTAAAATAAAAGTATCTAAAAGAACATACATATTAACAGAACTTCTTGTGAATCATGACTCAATCAAGATTAGGAAGCAGTCTAGAGGATGGAAATAATGTATTCTATTTAATCTATTTTATTTTATCAGTGATGGTATCAAAGAATTAGTAAACAATATTTGACTTCTCATTTTCAAAGATAAGATGTTGGTGACAAGAAAGAAATTGGTGAATGGCATAAAAGTCTCTGGAAACTGGAGGAAGGAAAGGGGTAGATAATGAGAAATGAGATTTATGAAAATTAATATAATATAATTTAACCCAACCAATTTCCATAAAAGATAATTAAATATTTACAATGGGGGAGAGACAGTGGAAAGAGGGGCTGAAGTAGTTGTGGAGGAGGAAGGAAGGCTAATGGGAGGGAGGGAGAAAGGGCAAACGAGTGAGGTAAAGCCTTAAAAGAGCAAGGAAGAGTGAAGATTGCATAATATGCAGACTTGTCTGGATTATTTGAGATGCAAGGATACTAACGGTCAAAAATCAAATTTAATATTTTTAAACTGTGCTATACAAATGCAATAGTGAGTGAAAGGTGCTGATAAGGTTGATAGAGTTCCTGAGCTGATACACTTATCAGCAACTATGGAATTGCTACAAGATAGAAAGTCTGAAAGAAAGAAGTGTTCAGCATAGCAAATAGTGTGATCTAAAACATGGAAAGAAAAACCTGTTCCTGATTCTGCAATTTCAGAATGAACTTACTCAAGGGGAAAAAATGGTTTCTTCGCTACGAATTTACAGATTTTTTTTTTTATTTCAATGTGCCCTTTATTACATTTAAACCAAAAGTAAAACTACTGCATCATCAAATTACAGTTCACATACTCAGAAGAGAGATGGGATGTTTTGGAAAAGCCTCGAATGATGAGAAGTAAAACTTTAGTGAATGAAAATTTATTTTTCTTAAGTGGTTGGGGGGTTGAAAAAATATATAAAAGGTGAAAAGAGCTACACCTGACATAAATCTTGAAAGAAATTAAAAGGATCGTTACTATATATGAAGACTACAGTTATCTAAGCAACATAAGTATGTATAAGGAGTCAAAATTTCTAGGTATTTATACAGCTCTGATAGCATATTACCTAAAGGGAAACAGTTATGCACTGGGAAGAACAGTGACGTTGAATTTCAAACAACACAAATGACAGAAAACATGTAGTCATATATCTTCTAAAATTACATTAAAGGTAAAATGAAATTCCCCCACACAACTTTTTTCCTCTTCTTATTCCCTAGTTCACTGTCAAAAGATACATATTTATAGGTGTTATTTCATGTCACAGTGACAAAGAATCTCATTTTTTTGTTTGTGCATAAATTTGCATTTGTACTTTTCTTGGAATTTGATATGCAACAACATTTAAGGTTAAACAACATTTATAAGCTAACTTTTTCACATTCAAGCCAGATTTTGTCTTGTTATTGGTTGTTACACTGTCTCAATAATCTCTGTCATAATACATAATCCACATCAAAGCCTCCACACTGAATTTTGCTACCATTCTGAATTTCAGAACCTTCTCTTCTTTCCTAAGGCAGGACACTAATAATACCCTTCAATAGCTGTAAGTCTTATATCAACAATGCATATATTGGTGGGAATGTTTTGTAATTATTCCAACCAAAACTTAACTGCCAAAACTCTTCTCTTGTTTTGATGTTGTAGAAGCACAATGAACTATTAATTTCCTCTAAAAGGTTTTAGGAACATTTCTCTGAAATCCAGTAAGTTGATATTGTATTAGTCAATGAAAAAGAAAAGCACTTTACTAAGTAAAATAGTATGTCATCCTAGGGTTTTATATATTTTTAATTTTTTTACATCATTCTTCATTTTGTACATTTTTCCATCTCAGTTGCAATCCCCATGGACTTCCCACCACCAATTCACCCATGCGCCATCCCATAGTTCATCTTAGGGTTTTATTTTATTTATTTTTAATTTTACTAATACATTTTATTTAACCCAATATACTTAAAATATTATCAGTTCTAACAAATTATGTTTTACATTGTTTTCAAAGTTCAGTATGCAATTTGCACTCCCCATATTTTGATTTGGACTGTGAGCAGATCTCAGTTTGGACTAGATGCATGTAAAGTATTGAACAGCACATGTACTTGATGACTACTGTATTACACAGCATTGATTTAGACTATTCCATTCGGCCTTTATTTTCCGCCAATCACTGAATACGTGTGGCTGCATTACCCATAAACTTGCTTTAAAATTGTATGTAAACGTACTAATTATTTGTCCTACATGAAAGGCAACAAAGGGTCTAGAGAGAATTGCACTCAAATATTACTGCTGCTTTTATTAATTCTCAGAAGCAAAAAGAGACAGTTTTCCTCCTTTCTTTTCCCCCCAAAATCATATATTAAACTTATCAGTCCTTTATATCACTTTCTAAATAATTGTGTTACTCCTTTAAAAAAATGCTGTAATTAGGGCCCTCCCTGGTGGCGCAGCAGGTTAAAGAACAGCACTAAGAGGCTTAAGCCACTTCTGCATGAGTTCGACCTTCGCCTACCCTGCCCCATAGGAGACCACATGGCGAGGCAGACCTCTCCTGACCCGCCCGTTGCTCCCCTCTGCAGTGTACTTCGTTGATCTGCCTGTTCTGCTCCCCACTCTGTCTCTGGTGAATCCTCTCACCCTCCGCATCTCTGGCCTATACCCCAGTTCTGTATGAATAAATAAATAAATCTTAAAAAAAATGCTGTAATTAACTATGCAATAGTCATTTAACCTGTAATTTGATTTTGAATTTAACATGCAGCCTAGAATATAATTCCTGTGTAATGGTTCCCATTCCTGGTCAAAGCCTTTATTTGCAAAGAACAGCTAATCAATGTCTATGACATTACACACACACACAACTATAATCACTGTTGATGGGTATGCTGAAAATCATGAAATTAAAAAGTAATTTTTGCATGCCCTAGTTTAGCAAAAATTTGCTTTGGGAAGGTAAAACAATACTAGGACAAATCAGGAAGAACTTCCCTTGATAAACTTCCCTTGATGACTTGATAACTGAAGGTACATAACTGTGGCCATCTTTACTCAGTTTTTGAAATTTTCTAAAATGCTAAAGGCCATATTCAAAGAAAGTCTAGGCACAGAGTTTCTTATCTTATCATCGTAGGATTTTAAAGAAGAAAACTGTGATCATATTTATTTTAAAATTGAAATTTCTGATGATTACATAAGCACAAAACTTGGACTATGCATTCACTATCACCAGTTTTAAAAATGCAGAAGCTGAGAAAAAAAAAAAGCATATGGAGGACAAGCATTTTTATTTATCTTAACTTTTGTTTCATGGGATTGGAAAAGAATGTTGTTGAAAATACGTGTAGCAGGTAATGTTAGAAATGTGCATTGATTTCTTTCTTTCTTTCCCTCCAGTCTCAGAAGAAAGGATCCTCTCTCTCCACTTCAGGTCCCAATCCTGCTGTGTGTGATTTCATCCATTTCTGCATCTCTAAACTTTGCCCTTAAGCCTCTTCCTGCACACTGGTTCATTCCACTCAAATAACAAATGTGCTTCATAGGTGTTAAATTCTAATGATCTCTGCAGATTCTCTCTCTGATCTCTCAACTTCTTTATTTTATAGACTTTACATTCATTTCCCATTGACTCATTTGCTCTCACCATGCTCTCATATGCTTTCTGTCACTCCATCATATATATAT
>NW_004567111.1:48379722-48411246 GCF_000260355.1 Condylura cristata
AGATCTGCCTGTTCCGCTCCCCTCTCTGTTTCTGGTGAATCCTCTCACCCTCCGCATCTCTGGCCTGTACCCCAGCTCTATATAAATAAATAAATAAAACTTAAAAAAAAAAGGTATATGCTAACATTTTGGGGATGTCCCATACATAGAATAGAACAAAGGATCAGAATAATGTCATAACTCTTTAACAACAAAAATAAAGCATTGTTTGCAAAGTAAGAATCAAAAGAAAAAACCTCCTGAAATCAGAACTTTGAATCTAGAATTTGCTTAAAATTAAGCAAAGGCAGGAAAGAATAAACTTAGCCTCATGCATAAACTTTTAAACACAATAAAACGCTTCTGCAGTAATGATATCATCTGTAAAAGGAAGTAACTACACTTATGAAAGGTTTTAAGAATAAATGGTGGATTTTACCCTGGTCTATATATATATATATATATATATTTTAAGATCAGTCATGTCCTACTTGCCAGATGCACATTGACATTTTCAGGCCTCATAACACGAGACTTTCAGCAACCTTTAGTGACAAACACTTTGAAAGGAAATTTGTCCTGCCTTAAGTTCTATGACATTCTTCTCTGATGCTTGACCTCAATATTACTGCACTCCCAGGAGTTCACCCAGACCCTTAACTTCATCTAAAGCAATGATGTTATTATCATGGTGTTGCCCATGAGTCTTTATTCCATCTGTCACTCTCATTATTCTCATCCATGACTCATGATTCAAAATGTTCCATAACATCCATTTATATCGAAAATTATGCTATATATTTTAAACATGCTCAAAACCCATGTTGCCAGATCTCTCCTAAGTTCTAGATCTGTGCTAGCCAATTCAGCAGCCATTAATCAGAAGTGGCCAGTCATGTGTAAATTAATTAACATTAAATAATGCTAAGACTAATTTTTAAGTCCTTCTGGCCTCAGTTCAACTGCTTGATAACAATTCTCCTATACTATTGACTTACTTTAACCCATTATTATTTGTTAGATGAATGCAGTAATATCCTTTAAATATTCTCACTGATATTGCCTTTGAATTCTTCTTCCATCATGCTACATACTAAACTTTAAGTCATTAAAAAGAAGTAACTGAGGAATACTAGCAGAATAACAGTAGAATGAATCCATGTACTGAAAATTTATGAAATTTTCTCAGATTGGAAAATATAAAAGTCAACTGAAAAAAAAACCAGATATTTAAGAACTAACATCTATAAAATAGCAATTGCATAAAAAGAAAATAAAGCAATGGAGTAGAGAGAATACTTTTAATAGCAATAACCAAAGATGTTCATAATTATAAAAAATGCCCTAGATTGAAAAACTCCATAATGCCACTTAATATATGCAAGAACAACTTGTTTATAGATGCAGAAATTCTAAAGGAGAAAAAATGTATCCCCTGTGGGAATAAACAACCACCTCCATTAGGAAAAGTTGTCAACATTAATTAGTTTCGACCTAGAAAAACTTTGCCAAGGGAAAATAAGATTGTAAATCCATAAATTATCTGCTAGTTCACTGTTCACATCATGTTATTCCTGAATACCGGTTTATCTGAAATAACTTTCTGCATACCTGAGCAAATAGCTCCCTTATTAAATTTCTATTAAAAGTTATATGCTGGCCCTCTCTGGTGGCGCAGCGGGTTAAAGCACAGCACTTCAAGAAGCTTAAGCCACTTCCCCATGATTTCGAGCCCCGCCTGGCCTGGAGGAGATCCACATGGCCAGGCAGACCTTTCCTGACCCGCCCACTGCTTCCCTCAGCAGTGTACTTTGTAGATCTGCCTGTTCCGCTCCCCTCTCTGTTTCTGGTGAATCCTCTCACCCTCCGCATCTCTGGCCTGTACCCCAGCTCTATATAAATAAATAAATAAAACTTAAAAAAAAAAGGTATATGCTAACATTTTGGGGATGTCCCATACATAGAATAGAACAAAGGATCAGAATAATGTCATAACTCTTTAACAACAAAAATAAAGCATTGTTTGCAAAGTAAGAATCAAAAGAAAAAACCTCCTGAAATCAGAACTTTGAATCTAGAATTTGCTTAAAATTAAGCAAAGGCAGGAAAGAATAAACTTAGCCTCATGCATAAACTTTTAAACACAATAAAACGCTTCTGCAGTAATGATATCATCTGTAAAAGGAAGTAACTACACTTATGAAAGGTTTTAAGAATAAATGGTGGATTTTACCCTGGTCTACAATTTCTAGGTTTTTGACAAGGAGAGCACAATAAATTTTCATTAACCATAAAATCAATTTATTCTATAAAAAGCAGCACTTACTGTGTTAACAATTATCAAGACTATCCTGCTTAAGAATTTAACTTGTTTGAAATGACTCTAAATGCTAGAGGTAAGAAAAATTGATGTAGAATATGAACAAAAGCTTTCTTCTCAACTCAAATCATTGTATAATATTGAGATTTGTTCAAAGATGTAATATTTATCCCAGAAGCTGCCTTCCTATTGCTCATTATATTCAAGCATGGAAGAGACAAGTAAACAGGAATGTTATGCAGCACATTCAAGAAATACATGGATGGTTAACCTGGATAATCTTAATCACTGTGGTAATTTTACTCTGTGATCCTATGAGTCTCTGCTTTTGTCTATTTTCTTTGCAAATAACCATCATGTGATATTGGACATATTACCAACCATGCTCCTCTTTTTATTCCTCCACTACATTTATACTACTCCTCATACATCCATGAAGCTCTATAATATTTTTACTTAATTTTTATTACTAGGAGATCTGCATTCTGTTTTGATACCTGATTTTCCTGCTTGGAGGTCACAGATTATTTCTTTATCATATATTATTGAGGTTTCCAAGGAAACTATTTCTAAAATGTACTAATTATTCATAAAAATACAAGAAATAGTTTCAAATATTGATTTCATAACTACAAAAAGAAATTAAACTTTTAGAGATCATACAGTGTTTAGAAATTTCCACTGTAGGCCTCACTTTAAATATTTATTATATTATGAACTTAATTTAGCATTTTTTATTTCTAGAAAGTACTGCTTTTATCATTAAAACTGAAATTTATATTTTTGTTTAAATAATAAAGTCTTGCATCATATCAGATAGTGTAAGCATATTTATCGTAATTTTGCAGGAGTTAGAAAGAATTTTGTTAGTAGAGGATAATTTCACAAATTCATGCATGCACTTTTATTTGTTAAATAAGGGAATCTATATTCATTTTTCCACTAATTGGGATAGTTAGTGCATGACATTCATTTCTGACATTTATGTGAGGCACTTGCAGGAAATACAACAGAAGAAAATAGTTCTCTGTACTTTCTGTACATAATAAAGGGTTCCTCTGTAAACTCATTATTTGGTGGCACAACTGGACCACTCTGAAGCCTCTTGTATATAGTTCCTAAAGTTTTTTTTTTTTTTGGAGGTTGGCTGCATGGAAGTTTCCAAATCTGTTGTTCTGTGTGTTCTTAAAACAACATGTCCTGATATAAAAAGGGAAAACTAGGTATTTCCCCGTTTCAGTTTTACAATTACTGAAGACTTAATGGTGTGCCTACTTTTTTGTTTGTTTGCTTTTTTCTTTCAAGAACGTGCTCGTGAGAGCATGCACTGTTTATTGAGAGAGGGGAGGCCAGGGTGCGCCTATGCCTCTATGCGGCTCTTGGCACCGAAGGCCAGGTAGTAGATCACTAGGTGGACGACTGCATCCAGCATCTCAGTAGAGACCCAGAGCCCTCTCCACGTGCCCCTATGATTCACGCTGTGAACAGGGGTGGGATGATGGAGATGTCCTCATTATTTCTCTGAGCCTTCCTTAGGAGGCTGGATTCCTCATCGAAGAACCTGACCTCATAGGTGTCACGTGCACGTTCAGGCTCCAGGACACCTGGTAATGGCCCACGTCCCGGCCCGGGTGACAGAGAATTGCTTTCCACTGGCATCAGCATAAAGAGCCACATTCTGAACTCTGTTCGTGCACATCAGGGAGATCTCCACAATGAAGACCATCTCCATGGAGATGACGGCATGGGGGTGGTGTAGTGAAAAGGGGTGATCTGGGGCTCCAGGCAGGCCTCTGAGCAGCAGGAGAGGCCAGACAGCAGGAGGAGGCCCCGAGATAGGCCAGGGCTACCAACGCCACTTTTCTGCGGAGGGCAAAGAGAGGAAGCGCCCCTAAACATGCAGGGCAGACGAGGAAGCAAGACGCGAAAGAATAAATAATAATCCACTGCAGTTTCACAAGGGGTCACCTTTGATGAAGCAAAGAGAAATCACCTAAGACAAGTGAGAATGGCATTGAAACTGATCAAGTGACTCACCTCTAAAGACAAATTAAATGGGGCACATCAGGTTCATAGCTACTTAAGAGTCCATAAGAAATTATATTTCTTTATATCTTGGCTCAGTTTTATATATATCTGTATCTCGAGGCTTCTTGTGTAAGATACCAAGGCTGAGCAGCTAAGGTCAAAGGTTGAATTTCATGGTTTGTAAATATAATTTAATCTTGTTAAAAAAAACAGGGCTTATTTCTGACCTCAGGAAGAATGGTAGTAAGTGAAGAAGGAGCTCTGTTGATAATCATCAGTAAACAGATGGCAGCTTCTCCAGTTCATATTTGTAGTGTTTCTTGGGGATTCAGAAAAGAAAGCAGTCTATTCTAGCGGGTGAGGGGGGTGGGCAGTGGAGGAAAAAATTGCTTGCAATAAGAGGTGGGGTTTTACCTTTCCCAGTGACTGTATGGAAGCAAGGTACTCTGCTTCTGGGAAGAAGTAGAGTTTTTAAAAGAGTGGAGATGAAAGAGCTCTGGATTCTACCTAATTTCTGCCCTAGTGTAACAGGATGGTCCCCAGGAAAAGGGGAAGTTCCAGGTACCCTGCCCCACCCAGAAGGAGGGTGGAGCTGAGCATAGAAAAGAAGGAATCTGAAGGACAAGGAGGCAGGATGGAGAGCCAGAAGGAGACCTGAGGAAGCCACATGGAATAGGGCACATGTGATGAAGAAACTGTGCTTGTTTCTTGGCCCTGTGCTGGTTGAAACAGATGTGGGTGAGAGACCTGTGGGGAGGTTGACTGTGGCAGTTTTTATCTTAACTTTGATGTTGCTCTTTCCTCCCAGACTTGTCTGGCCATCTGTGACCCTTTTCTATGAGTTGCGGCCAGAAGGTGCTTTAGTCTTGTGGCGGGCTCTCAGGCCTTCCCTTGGGTCAATCCCTTTTGGGTGGACTTTTGCCCATGAGGGGATAGGTAACTTCAGATGTTTGATCTAGAAATTATATTCTTTGTCTTCCATATACTCATTGTATTAAAGTTCCTTTCCATTAACGCTCTATGTCTTGTCTTGATGCAGCGGATGGCAAAACCTATTTAGAGCAGGCAGGTTTGGGGGTTCGGTGGTGCCCCTCTCTCCCTGCCTTGTAACACTAGAATAACTTATTGTTCTTAACCAATCATGCTTTTACACAACAGTTTTCCTGTTACACCTTTTTAGTACTTGTATTACCCTAATTCTGTTATGAATTACTGAGTGACCATTATTATTTCCTACCAAAATAGTGAATTTTTAGTAATTATAACAAAAAGGGGCTATGAAATCACAGGAAAAGATAATAAGCTACAACCAGATCTCTATAGTCTCTGGGTGCTGCTGGGTAAGGCAGCTTTGCTGGGGCTTGCACTTGCTGCTCTCACCTTGGATATTTCCCTGCCCCCAACCCCATGAGGTGAGCTGCTCCCATGGGGGAGCAGGCCCACCAGCCTGCTGTGACCTGAGTGCAGGTCTGGACAGGCTCTCCCCAACCCTTTTTATAGCAGGCTCTAGAATTCAAAAATGCACCAATTAGGTGTAAGAGAAATGGACCAAGCAGGTGCAAGTTCCATGAACTAGTCAGGTTCAAGCTCATTTCATTAGCTAATTATCCAGATTGAAAATGAAAATGAGGCCCTCCTGGGGCCGTGAGCTAAAGCGCAGCACTGCAAGCGAGCAGCAGCCCCTTCAGCATGAGTTGCATCCCTGGCCCCAGAGGTGACCCACATGGCGCAGCGTACCTCTCCTGTCTCGCCTGCTGCTCCCCTCAGCAGTGTATTTTGTCAGTCTGCTTTGTTCTGTGCCCCACTCTGCCTCTGGTGAATCCTCTCACTGACTCTGCACCTCTAGCCGGTACCCCAATTTTGTTTGAATAAATAAAAGAAAAATGGGAAAATGAGCTTATTGTTGCTAATTGGTCCAGTCTGACTTCTAGTATTAAAAAAGGTTCAAGCAGACTTTGTAGGGTAGAAGCTACTGAAGGGGATGTAAGACAGGAGGAACCAGTTTGAGTCAGTTTGCAGCCAAACTCTACAGAGAAAAGTGATTCTTTGGATCATGTTCAAAGAAGTCAGCAGCTGACCTTTGAAGAGGAAGCATGCATGAACCACCTTTGAAAAAGAAGTATTCTGTTCTCAGGCTCTGAAGAGGGATTTATCAAGCAGCCAACCTCCATGGAATCAACCAGAACTTCATTGACCTTAGTATACTCCTTGACGTCCACACTTGTGAAGACGAGGCTGGTACATGGGTCTCCACTCCTGCTCTGACATCATCTGCGAGGAACATCATCTTGCTTGACCCAGTATCTCAAAAGTCTGACCCCAGGATCAGATTCTCTGGCACATTCTCTTGTGTTGTTGAATCCATCACTATCTGGTCCAGCCATTGACTACTGCTTCATCTCAAAGATGAGATGAAGCATCACCTCATCTTTTATGAGCTACATTTGTTTGGGACTTCTGGACTATCTGGGGTGAGACAGCTGGTCGCTTGTGGCCTTGAAAACTTTCTGTTTCACCAATGTCTTGTTTGTTAAATAAACCCTGCTATTGTTGGCCACTGAGCCTGGGTAAGTACCATTATTAATAACCTTTAGGATGAATGTTGACTTTAACTAACTTGACAAAGTCACATGGGTTTGTTTGGTAAATGTGGTCCTTATGCTATGACTAATTTTCCTGGTTTTACATTCCTCATGTTGCCATTTTCTCTATTACCAATGGCTGTTTAACATCATGTTTATCAGCATCACCTTTCTTAATTCTCCAGTGATTCCACTGCTTGTATAATTAGCTTCCTGATTCAGAACCTGTGTCCTCATCCCCAGTTCTGAGAACACTTTTGGAGTGTTCATCATCAATGCTGGACTTGCCCTAAATGTCACCCCCTCAGAGCATACACTTTGCAAATTGAGCCTTGTTTGCAGTATTGAATTGTGCTCAAGTAATGGAATTCTATTTGCAATACTCCCTTGACTTTTCTCTTTGTTTTATTTATTTATTTTTAAAGACATTTATCTATGCATACAAGAGGTACAGGTCAGAGGTGTGGGGGTTGAGAGGATTCACCAGAGAGAGTAGGGAGACAGATCAACTGAAATACACTGTTGAGGGGAACAGTGGGCAGGTCTGCCACACCATATGGGTCACCTCCCTGGCCTGGGATCGAACTGGTGCTGCAGTGGCTGTGGATTGCTTTATAGAGCTGTGATTTAACCTGTTGTACCACCAGGGAGAGTCTGACTTTTTCTCTTTAGGGCACATTTCCAGGTTCATGGATACCTGCTCACTTTGTGTCTAAGAAACAACCCCATGACAAGTCATTGGCATCTAACCTCCCCCTTCCTTCTTTCCAGATTCAGTTCTCAAGCAATTTGGTTTAATTCTATGAAAGGAATTCATAATCCAACTAAGTAAGGATAATGCAAGGTATTGTTTTATTCATTTGAGCTGTAATTAAGTGCTGGTTTCACTCTCAATGTTAAATTATGACCAAAGGTTATAGTTCAATAAGATTGTGCGAACACAATTCTCATTCTATTTTCTGTTTTTGAAAAATGACTCAAATCATGAATTTTACATCCTAAAAACATTATACAGTTAACTGAAAAAGAAGTTATAAATATTATATAAAGCAATCTCTTGTCTTTGTCTTAAACTTTTTAAACTCTTACTCAATCTTTTCTTATCTTTTGAATTAACCAAGTGAGTTTATACCGAATTCAAACAGCAATTATGCAAATCAAAAGCAATTTTTTTTAAATTAAAATACTTAGAATATTTTCATGGAGTCTCAATATGCACAAGGAATCCATCACTTTCTAAATACCTGCACATATAGTTATTACCATAGCAACTTAATTAAATTTATTTGATTATTTGTACAAGTTTATGATTGATTTTTCCTTCCAGAGAAATTTTATTTTGCACAGTTGTTAGCCTTTTTATTGTGATTATTTTTTAATGACATAAAGCAATACTATGCTTTTAAGATACTTACTCCAGAAATTTCTCCCCTAACACATCGACACTAAAATATAGACGACCACAGCATGCCTTTGGATATTTAACAGACAGGACAGGATTATTTAGGTAAGTGGCATCATTTATTTTCCTTCAATTTGTCATTGAAGTTTTAACTAAATGAAACTAGTTTTTTTTTTTTAATTTTAATTTTTTTTTTTTTTTACTATTTATTTATTTATGCAAACAGAACAGGGGTATAGGCCAGAGGTGTGGTGGGTGAGAGGATTCACCAGAGACAGAGTGGAGAGCAGAACAGGCCGACTGATGAAGTACACTGCTGAGGGGAGCAGCGGGTGGGTGAGATGTGGGTCACCTCCAGGGTAGGGATCAAGCTCATGCTGAAGTGGTTTTTAGCTTCTTATTACTATGCTTTAACCCTCTGTGCCACTAGGGAGGGCCCTAAATAAAACTAGTTTTAAGTCAAAATTCTTCTCTTATTCTGGGAGTTAGCATAAAATTTTTAAAAGCTGATTTAAGAAAAGATAAAGAGATTACACTGCATAGTGAAACTCTCAATGCTGACTCTGGCTCCATTACAAACAGCTCTTAGATTTCCACTGATTTTCTTTACTTCTTTGGGACTAGCTGCTTTACTTGCCAATTGGAAAACTGAGGTGTGAAGCTACCAAAATTTACTCTAATTGTAATAGTTATAATCCCCCACAACACTTTGGGTAAAAACGCTTATTAGTTTTGTAAATATTTGATGATTTATTCAAATTATCATAAAAGGAGGGATGGGAGTTTATACTTTAGTTGTGAATTTTTAATTTTTCATCCAAAATAAGAATCCCAAAGTGTCATAGTATTAAAAAAATTTATAGGCTCTATGTATACACTGATTAAACAGTTATAGGAAAAGTGAAAAAAAGTTCCCCATCTATAACATATTTTCTGTACATAATATCAGATAGTGGAATGTCTAAAAGCATTTTATATCCTTCTCTTAAATCAAATGTATGACACATAATTTTCTACCACTGAAATTAACATTGTTAATATTTGGAAGCAAAATGATAATTATGCAAATTCTATAACTTATTCTACACATGATTTAACTTAACATAATATACACATTGTACTAGAAATAAAAATTGAATTAAAATTGTTTTAGAGCCTTTCTTTAGTGTTATATAATGAATAGGCTTAGTGAAAGATCACCTTAACCTTTAGGACTAATACCTAATTAATGCTGTACCCTCGGTATCTAACAATGTGTATAGAAATTAACTTGCTCTTTCTTAAATTTCTGAAAAATCTGCTTTTTACAATTAATAATACTAATTTTTTCATTTCTTTCATATGATGTATAATTTCATATGTCAAAATAACTAAGCCAAAGGATACCCATACATATGTTTAGACATTACTCCTGGGTATGTCTGTGAAAGTATTTCTAGAAGAGACTGACATTTGAGTTGTGACTTGTCTAATTAATGTGGATGGGCAGCAGCAAATTTATTGCAGGCTTGGATATTATAAAAAAGCAAAGAAGGTTAATTATCTCTTCCTGACTGTTTGCCTGAAATATTGCCCTCTACTGCACTGGAACTGGATTTATACTGTCTGAGCTCCTGGTACTCATGACTTTGGTTGAGGACTGGAATTAACACCATGGTCTGTTGTGTCTCTAGCTTGCAGTTGGCAGGACATAATTTTCAACATTCATAACTTGGCACTAGCCAATTCTTTATGATAGTCATCTATCAATCTATCTAATTATTATCTCCTATTGATACTATTCATTGAAGAACCCTGACTAGTACACTGTAGATAATACTGTTTGTCCTTTCATCAAATTTCAGACACCTTCTCTATAGTTTATATTTACATTTTAAAATACCATAAGGTTTGTGGTAAGAGCTAGTTTGTGTTCCCGTATTGATCCCTTCCGTCAATGTGGTGTAATAGATACTACTCAGCAATCTAAATAGATAAACTCAGGCCATTCACAGCAACAGGGATGGAGCTGGAGGAGATCATGCTCAGTGAAATAAGAGGGAAAAGAAAAATATGGGATAATGTCACTCATAGGACAATATAAGGAAATCAAACATAGGACGAAAAAAAATCAATGTGCTATAAATTGTTTCCTCATCTGAACATAGGGATAATGCTATCTTAGGGTCTTGAATTAGAGTTTAATAAATGTATTAAGTGGACCACAGTGTTAGATTCCTAAAAGGCAGACAATAAATACTTATGTAATTTTATTACTGAGCTTTTATTCTCTGTAATTTTCAAAGTCAGGAGTTAAATTTACTCTAAATTTTGTGCAAGTGCATGGCATTCCAGTACCTAAACTTTACAACCCAGGAAGTTTTAGACTGGAGGACCTCAAGTTATTATTATTATTATTATTATTTTATTTTACAAAACAGTAGAGCATCTAAAGAGACAAAGAACATTGTACTGGCTTTGGAACCAAAAATATTGGCTTACTGAACTATCCTTCTGCCATTTAGATTTAGGTTAGTCACTTCCTCTTCTCAGAAACTTTATCTGTCTAGGTAGATAATGATGCCCACATATATCGTCGTTGCTATGCAACGGTGGTATAATGTACAAAATGTGTCTCATACATGGATATTCAGTTAATGGTGATTATATTTAGTTTCAGTTCATTTACATTAAAACTACCTTGTAGTTTTATTTATATTTCAATCAATATTTAAGTGAATTTTATAAATCAAATTTTGAACTATAGGAGAAATATTGAAAATGTTTAGTTCAGAGTTTATAGAAAGAATAAGTACAAAAGTCCACAAAACACCCCATACTTTTAATGTTTGTCAGGTTTCAGCTTTAGAAGATTAAGGAAGTATAACTGTCTTGTGAAATTACTGAAAATATGAATAAACTACTAGAGGTATTCTCCATGGTTCAAGATAGATAGATAGATACAATTAAGAGCTATCAAGATAAAATCTATTCACTTGTATAGAAATAAAATTTCACTAATCATTAATATATAAATAGAACTAAAAGAATATTAAATAAGAATTATTATAATATGAATTCACATAAAGGCAAAGATTTTTAAGAAAATCTTTTGCATATGAAGTCATTCTCCTCTTTGTCTTGCAAGACAAGGCTCATAAATTCCTAGTTAATCACATTTACCTCAGAATTTGCAGCCAGGTAAATTCTCCATATGTATGTAATTACATTTCTCCATTTTATCCTACTAATCAACCTGATGTTCATTTATTTGCTTATATAGCTCAAGAAGACCTCAGGGGGTTGGAGAGTTTTTCTTTGTGACTTAACATAAGCTACCTTGAAAGATAACCAGAATGAATTAAAAGATCACAGGAGGTGTTTACTTTCTTTTACTGGAACTGCAATTGGGAACCATAATCAGGACCTATTTAAACTGTGATTGTAAGGATATAAACACAAAATAAAATTTTATCAGTTCTTGTACGTTAGGAAAATTAGAGACATACTAGTTAAATGATAGATATATATGAATATTTTAATGCAATATTCCATAATTGAATATAATATGCATATCAGATTCTTAGAATTATTCATTGATTCTTTTGTTTATTTATTCCTGGAAATTTTATGAACCTCTACTGTTTTTGTGCACTGAACTGGATAGCAAAGTATATAATATATGGCTCTTCATTTTAAGAAACTAATATTTTTAGATGGTAAGAAAACCACATAAAATTTCAGGTATAATATCATGAGAATAGAAACATATTTAGAAAGATTTATAGACACTTGGAAATCATCACAGGAAGGTACTATGTGAGTTGTGTTTTGAAGGAAAAAAACTATTTACCAGTAAGGAAAAAATAGATTGTGTTTTGAAAATGAAAACATCAAAAAGGAGGAATAAAAGTGCCATTTCCATGAATACTTCGAAGAAATGCTTTGGCTAGCCTGAAGTTTCAGAATCACTTATAAATCGTGAAGAAAATTTTGCAGTTATATAAATATGCTGCTATCAAACTCATTAATTAAATCACTTACATAATGGTGTTGGATGACAAATATATACTAGGAATTCATTTAAAACACATGAAATGTTTTTTATACAATCTTATTTTGAAATAATTTTAGATTTAAGAAGACTTGTGGAAGCAGTAGTTATCCTAGCTTCCTTTACTGATAGTATCTTACACAGTAGCATACTTTCTTGAAAATAAAGAATACATTTTGGTAAGATACTATCAACTGAACTGCAGACTAAATTAGAAATTTTCTTTTTTTTTTTTTCCCATGTAATAACCTTATCTTCTTCCAGAGTCCACTTCATAATATCACAAAGCAATTAGTCTATCTTTTCTCCTTAATACTGTCCAAAACATGTCCCCAATCTCTCCTGGTCTTGTATGACATTGACAAGTTTAACATATTGTCAATGTTGAGATTTTATTTCTTATCTATACAAGGGTTTTCTAGTAGAATATGCTCCCAAAACAAAGCATTATTACACAAATACATACTGATCATGTATTTTATAGAATTTTCCTCATTTTAACTTTGCTTTATCTTTTGATTAAATTGAAGTATGCGTTTGGGAAAAGATTACCCCAGGGGTAACATGGCTATCTCACCTATCTTTGCACAATATCAACATGTCTTATGATATTGATCACATTACCCTTAAACACCTATAATGTGATACTGCCAGCTTCTTCTGCTCTTTTTTATTTGACAGAAACAACTCAACAATTTCAGCTACAGTTCAAAGTGAGTAGGATTAAGCTTCATGGGCAGGCAAGATTATTAAAGAGTTTGGGACATATGTTAAAATCACCACAAAAAATTAATGTTTTAGGAAAATAACTTTGAGGAGATACACATTTTCTTTTTCTCATTAAAGTTCTGCCCTCTGACTTATTTTAACATCCAGCAGGGCAGCTTGCCTGCAGCATGATCACTGTGGTACCTCATGGTCCTTCCTCGCTGACTTCTCTCATTCCTTCTACATTTATTTCCTCGAATTCTACGTTCTGATTAAAAATACTGCTTTCACCTCTATTTATTTATCAGTGTGTTTATATCATTATGTATTTATATATATTTAATTTACTCTTGAATCATATAACAAAACATAATGTAGTAAAACAGTTCAAGCTAGTTCTGCTTTGACCATTGGTGAACTCCTTCAGATTGGCACCTATATCCTTTGGACAGGCTTCACTCTTTAATTATTGAGTTTCTGACACACTGAGATGCTCTATATTCATCTTTGATTTGCCCTGCCTTAGTCCTAGAAGCAACCATTTTTTTCATGGGAGACCCAGTTCCTTATAGTGGAATGTGGTACTTAGAAACCAATGTCTGGTGGTGCTAGGTGCCACTGTGGATGTGGGGGTGTCAACAATGTTCATTTTAGCCTCCCCTTTGCATATTTGCAATTTTTTTTTCTGACAATAAGGAACCTGGCTCTCATTATCCACATATGGACCTGTTTATTGAAATTCAGTAGACATATAAAATATTTTCAGAATTACTAGACCATACTCTGTGAGAAACAAATTTACAAACTGGATTATTGCATCTATTTATAATCCTTTGTACTGCTAACCTTATAATATTTGGGGAAAATATTATTTCCCAATATTCGTTAAATTATTTCTTTACTCCCCACCATTTCTATTGTTTTTTAATTTCACAGTTAACAAGAGATTGATCATTAGCAAATTTCTATGTGAAACAACAGATTTAAAGCTTATGATAGAGCCTGTAAAATGAAGTGAAAAGATCTTGTTTGTATTAATAATTATGATGGAGAAATACCCCCAATCCAAATAATCACAAAAATCAATGAATAATTTTCAACAAATATCATAAATTGACATTTGGTGAAATAATAAAATTTTTATACCAAGAACAATTTTTATACCAAGAACACTTTAAAATAGGGCCTTCCCTGGTGGCGCAGTGGGTTAAAGCACAGCACTAAGAAGCTAAAGCCACTTCCGCATGAGTTTGATCCCCACATGCCCTGGACGTGATCCATATGGCGTGGCAGACCTCTCCTGACCCGCCCACTGCTCCGCTCAGCAGTGTACTTCATCAGTCAGCCTGTTCTGCTCCCCACTCTGTCTCTGGTGAATCCTCTCACCACCCCTACACCTCTGGCCTGTACCCCAGCTATGTGTGCATAAATAAATAAGTCTTTAAAAAAAAAAACTTTAACATATATTTAACAATGAGCTAAGCTTAAGATGGAAAAAACATAGTCCTTTCTCAAAAAAGAAGTGTATAATTAGTCAGTGATGTTTCAGGTACAAATATCTTTTCAAAACAAAATATAACATTTGTGAGGACTCATCCAGGAGCCATGGTGTACAGATTCATAGCATGTAAACTCTCACAGCCTAACAAGACCTTTAAATGTGTAAATGAACAAATCCCAGTGTCAAAAACTTGTGTAATAATGCTTTGGGAATATACTCTACTGGAAAACTCTTCCTTCTATAGCTAAGAAATAAAATCTCAACATGAAGCAAAATTCAGAGGGACAGAATGCTCACAGCATTTGAATATAAGTTAGATAAACACTGATTTATAAGGATGAATACCTGAAACTTATTTAATGTTGTGATGCAACGTTATTTCAGTAAATTTTTAAAAAAGGGAAATGGACCTTGAGAATATAAAGAAAAATCAGCATTTTTTGGAAAATATATTGGCAGCTCCACACTGCACTGCTGTCTTCTAGCTAAGGTGAAAAGAATATAATTGCTCAACTTTAACTCCTGAATTTTGAGACTCAACTCAAGTGTCATCTGTTATTGGAATAATTCTTGACTCTCTTTATCTCCAATGAGGGGAGATTCAGGAAGGTTTTTCATTTACATTTTCTGAGGCTGAAGCCTAGTAATTCTCTTAGCAAATTGATACTTACAACATTTAAAATCTCCATTGTTCCCTGATGGTGTATCTTTTTCTCCCACTGTACCTTAATATAGTCTCCTTAACAGCAGGGATTGTTTTGTTAATTCTTGTATATACTCTACCTATTTTATAACAATCAGGTGTTTTTGTTTAAAAAAAATGAATGAAGATTGTTCACTTGAGCTATTTAGAAAGCAGACTGAGAGTAAGTACGTTATACTAGAAAGCTCTGGACAAAGCAAAGTCCACTCCAAAGTAGAATTGCATGGAACACTAAATGGATAAGCAAATGATAATAAATAGGTTGTCAAAACAGACTTTAATTTCAAAGAAACAGCCTATTTTTTCCCTTATCAAAGACCTCCCCCCCTAAATTTGTAATTTAAATTAAATGAATGCTGAAAATTAGTATGTTCTTTAGTTATTAAAGATATTGGGGGGGCAATGCATATAAATATGCTTACATTTAATGCTCATGTAGCTCTTTTTCCATAATGTGGATATAGTAATATCAATTCATATTTAAGAAATCTATTGCACCCTCCGTGGTGGTGCAGCAGGTTAAAGCACAGCAATAACAAGCTAAAAGCCACCTAGCATGAGTTCGATCCCCACCTAGGAGGTGATCCACATGGTGCTGCAGACCTCTCCTGACCCGCCTGCTGCTTCCCTCAGCAGTGTACTCCATCAGTCGGCCTGTTCTGCTCCCCTCTCTCTCTGGTGAATCCTTGCATGGCCCCTGCACCTCTGCCCTGTACCCCAGTTCTGTATGTATAAATAAATAAATCTTTTAAAAATTTTTCTGGAAAATGGGTGAGTGTGATTTTTGACAAATAGAGAAAGGTGGGTAAATTTATTACCATTTATTTTTAATTGAGGTAGTATTGGTTTGCAAAGTTATGATCTAGAGATGTAGGATCTCCCCCTCCAAGTGTTGTTACCACCCCATGCCTATCACCAAGCTACTCATAGTCCTCCACCTTACCTATTGTCCTTCTTCCACTGTGCCCTCTCGCCTCCCCTTCCCACTCTGGCAGCCTCAGTTTTATAACCAGATTTCTAGGATGTTTATTGGGTTGGCTTCATTTGATGCTTTAGTTTATTTCTGTATATTTCACATATAAGTGACACTATTCAGTGTTTGTCTTTCTCTTTCTGACTTGTTTTGCTTAACATAATCCCCTCTATGTTTCCATGTCATCACAAACGGCAAGAGTTTATTATTATACATGAATTCCATTGGGCATATATACCACATCTTCCTGAGCTACTCATCTGTTTTGTTCTGCCATTTTATTTGAAGTAACAACTATTTCCAGCTCACCCATGTAATCATTTAATGAGTATGTGTTACATAGCTAGTAGGTGACCCTGAATAAGATGTTATATAAGTGGCTAAATCAGACCTGGTCACTGCTTTTATGTACCTTGCATCTCTGAAAAGAGAGAGAGAAAAAATGTGACAAAATAACCATGACCTTCAAGAAATGAGGACAAATGAAAATTGATGATGTGATGCCTATATCTATGTGATTATACATTAAGATAATAGGGAAAACTTACTGGAAACTGAATGATAAAATAAATGAGCACAAAACAATAGAAGGTAGGAGCTGCAAAGGAGAGGAAGGAAGGAGAGTCAGGTCCTGCAAGCTACAGGAGCTTGACTGGATCCTTCTGGGTTCAGAAGGTGTGGCCGTGACACTAGGAGATCTGAGATGTGTGCTCGGTGACCTTGAGTAGGCCATCCAGACAAACATCTTGTTTATACTGAGCCTCGTCTAGCTTATTGACTATGGTTCCTGAGAACTGAATATAGAGACTACAGAACCATGAGCAAATGAAAATTATCCAAAAGTTTAAATTCAGATAATAGTCTTGACAGTTCAAATGTTTAAGAAGTCCCATTGGTATTAGGAAGTAGGGATTGTAGTAGAAGAAGGAACTGATTAGAAGCTTCCAGAGAAGGAAGAAAACTGACATTCGTTGAATACTTAGGATGTTCTAGTAAAATGTGTGTTAATGATACTATTTCATTTAATTCTCACAATTCCAAGAGGGAGTAATAATTAATACAGTACTTAGTAGATGTGGAAACTGAAGCACTGAGAGATTATATATGTCCCTAAATTCATTCAAGTAGTAAATGGTGGAACTGGGTTATGGATCTGGGTTGTCTAACTCCAGACCCCACACAGTTGACTCTTGACTGTCTTATTTTTTAATGCAAATCAAAGAGGACTATGGAAAATGGATCAGTTCTTATGAAAACAAAAAAGCAAAAGATTATAGCTAATTTATTAAAACATTAGATTTTACTTTTACTGAGAGGTAGTTTTAAATAAGGTCTAAGCTATATTTTATGCAATATAGTGTCATATTCTTATGTTTTGACATTACTTCACATTTCACTTAGAATCTATAATTAAAATAAATGCTTGAGGATTTTTTAAAGTAAATGAAATTATATTTGGTAATTTCATTAAGCAAAATGAATAGTAAATGCATATATAATCCTAAAATATGTGTAATGCTTTACTCTTTCAAAGGTTATGATGTATATATAAACTCACATTCCCAGGTGGAAGTATATCCATATTGGAGGTGTGGAAACAGTTTGGGAGTGATGTGTCCATGTGATTTTGCATAAAAAGGTGCAAAAAACATAAAACTATTTCTACAAGAAAATGTCTTAACAACAAAGAACTGTATCAAATTATAGCTACAAAATTAATTTTATGTATGTTTTTGTTTTTTCTTGAAATTTTTTTTTTAGAAATTTACCATTACTTTACTTCTAATGTAAAGCAGAAGTACAACTTCACAGCTGAATAAATGCATATACTAAAACTCTCCCCCTCAATAAAAGGTCGAGTTTGCATTCACCCCTAGCCAATTAATTCCCTCTATTGTCAACACATGTTTTGATAGTTTCCAGTTGTTGGTATTTTATTTTTACATGATTTAAATTATGAATATCTCATAGAATGTCAAATATAGGAGTAACATACTGATCTTTATGTATAAGAATTCAGATTTCTAATATAACTCCTACTGATATGTATGCTGCTTTTATTTTATAAGGTAATTGATACTAGTAATTAATACTTCCTATTCTATAGACAAAAAACACTGTCTTTGGGCTTAGTATAACTTAATGTATGAATTCTGGCAACGCAAGTATGCTAAAGGAAGCCTATTTCCAAAAAATGATAAATTGCACACCTGCTGATACAATAAGCACATCTTTACTCTGCCACCACATTTTACACGCTGGATATATGCCTTGCCTCTTTCAGAAAAGCCTTCTCTGTGGGATTCTGTAGTTAGCAACATTTAGCCCATCAAATGTAAATCCATGATTTTCTTTTGAGTTTATCTTAGGGATACCTATATACAGAATAGCTTCCAGCAGGTACATGATTCCACTGGTCTGGAGAGGGTTTTTCTCTCAGTAGTATCTGACCATAAAATTTTGTTCATTTTAGGGTATGTTTTGCACCATTTGGGGAGAGTATGTTTTTGTTTTTTTTTTTTTAGCTAAGAGACTAGATACTAGAAAAGAAGTCTGGATATTACTAGTTTTACTCAAACTTCTGAAACCTATAACTTAAAATTTTGCACTTTATGTTTTCCTGTGTACATTATGATGTCATAAAAACCAAACTGATGCCATCTCAACTGTCCTAAGAATTAAGTCCTTCATCAGTCTTTCTATATAGATCGTCTTCTTGGTGGTAATTGTGACAAATTCTACTATTTAAATACTGTTATGGAATTCTTCTTTTTCTCGATTTAGGAAAATGTATTCCTAAACAAAATTTGGAGAAAAGTCACTGAAAGAAATGTAAATAAGAGTAAGATAAAGCTGTAGAAGCTGTAAAGAACAATTCATTCCCATAGTATACTATGAGAACACGGAAGGGTTTCAAAGAAAAAATGATACTGTTACACAGCTAGATGAGGTTAGTTATAATCCCATCTATATCTTTACAGAAGAGCTGCTGATTCTTATGCAAACATCTCACTGAGCATTCAGATTGGAAACTGTTCACTTATCTGGACAGAAGATCTAAATAGAAAATATGGAAAGACTCAGGAGAAAGTACCACTGAAGTCTACCACACAATATTGTAGTATATAAGAATACCAAGCAATTGAGAATATCACACACAGAGTTAATGGTGTCCTTTTTAACACACTGCATCTTGATAGACAGTACTGTTGCCAATGGGTACTTTACACAATGTGATCTCAATTTGTTAACTTCAGTTTTAGCACAAATCAAAAAATAACCTCATGATATTTTTATATAAAACAAGGTAAATATTGAAAATGTTGAATAGGAAAAATAAACTAAAATCTGGGAGTTTGTTGTTATTCTTCTCCCAGGAGTCTATTGATACCTAACCAAATCTTTATTAATAACAAAGAAACT
The DNA here is from genome assembly GCF_000260355.1 of Condylura cristata. Taxonomy (NCBI): domain Eukaryota; kingdom Metazoa; phylum Chordata; class Mammalia; order Eulipotyphla; family Talpidae; genus Condylura; species Condylura cristata. Next base: position 48,399,375 of record NW_004567111.1, read on the forward strand.
CACATTTTCAACCACACACACACACACACACACACACGTATATTCATTATTTTTCTTATGTTCTAATGGACTTTAAGTCTCTGTTCCTTGAGAACTGTGTAGTCAAAACACCACCTTAATAATCTACATGAAGAAGACTGAAAAATATTGCTGAAGTCACTTTATAGGAAATGATTTCACCTTATAAATTCAGAAAATGTTATGAAAAAATGTAATTATTACATGTGCTACCTTTTTTTTCCTACTCTTTCTTCTGATTAAGACTACAAATGGAACCAACATACTTTTTTCTTTCTCTTCTCCACTTAACCCCCAGATCTTTCAACAAAACTCAACAAATTCTTGTATGGCCCTAAAATTCTTCCTTCCCAATTACCATTAATGCTCACCACACATTTGCACAGAAAATTGCTATTTTTTAAAGGTTTATTTATGCATATAGAACTGGGGTACAGGCCAGAGGTGCAGAGGCAGTGAGAGGATTCATCATCAAAGACAGAGTGAGGAGCCAAACAGACCGACTGATGAAGTACACTGCTCAGGGAAGCAGGGTAGGTCACCTCTGGGGCTGGGGATCGTACTCATGCTGAAGTAGCTTTAGCTTCTTAGTGCTGTGCTTTAACCCACTGCGCCACCAGGGAGGGCCCTGAACGCTGCAAATTTTTATATAATACTTCCATTTGAGCATTTAGATTGGAAAGTGATCAAAAGCAATTAATCTGCTGACATAGGGAATGGATGTTTGTTTAAATGTGCCACACTTGTTTTTCAATCTCTGTCAGAAAACTTGCAACTACTGGGCAGATAGATTCATGGTCAAAATCAAACTCCCCACCTAAGTACACTGAGCCATAATCATAATTTTTAGTATCTTCTTTTGAAGAAAGCAAATCAACAATGTGAGACATTGCCAGCTACTTTAGGGCAAGGCACTTCAGTTGCCCTTTCTATCCACCCTCCCCACTGGGAAAGGCTAAAATCTGGACCCACCATGTAGTATAAAGGGAATAAATTAATATGCTAGCCCAGTAGATGTCCACCACATTGCTATGTCTAAGAAAAACAGAGATTATAATCCCTTCATTTCTTCCAAGATGACTCAAGACCACTAGTGCTCTCACTTGGGGCAATTTTGTTTCCAAAATAAATGACGAACTTTTAAACTAGAAGAAAGCACTTAGATACACAGGATTAATAAAAGGCTTAGCAAATACTTAAAATTGTATTTTGAGATCTTCCATTAAATTATATAAATTTAGGCTTGAAAATGTGATTTTTACTGATTTTTGAAAAAGTTACTGATGTCCTTTTAGTCATAGGAGCTGCATAAATTCTGTGATTATAAATAACTTTCAGGCTGATGAGTACTAAAAGCCCTTTTCCTCTCATATCTTATCTCTTCTTCAACTACTTATTTAGAACATATGTAAGATTCTGTTCTCTTTCTTCAGAACTCAAACAAAGAAATGGCCGTTACTATAGGGAAATACTTTATTAATTCAAAACTATGTTCCTAAATCATTATCTCAGTGTTAAAAACATTCACAGGAATGCCAAAGGTCCATGTTCCTTTAAAACATCTTTAATGAAATTGAAACAAAATGAAAACACTGGCAAGATTATCTCAGAAAGTTACATTTGTATGTGTTTTTAAAAATCTTTGGGAATAGGGAAAACGGTATCTAAAAAATGGCCACTGTAGAAAAACAGAAGAATGCCCCACACTAGAAATTATATAATTCTACAGAGTTCATTATAATCGTATAGGCTATTATACAATTCAAAATTGCTAAGAGACATCATCTTAAATTTTCTCACCACAAAAAGAAATATTATTTGACTTGTTAGAAATGTTAGCTAATGCTACTAGAGGTAATCATTTTGCAATATATAAATGTATCAAGTCACCTTAAACTTACATAATGTATTTCGGTTATATCTGAACTTGGGAAACAAGAATAAAAGATGTGATAAAGCAATATAGCAAATGGATAAAACATTTTCCCTACATTGTTACATTCGTATTTCTATATCCTTATTCTCTAAATATGTGATTTTTTGCAATGACTCTTTTAGGTGAACTGTAGAATCTGTTATACTAGTTCATAGAAACAATCTCATTTTGATGAGCACTATCAAAAGGCTTACTTCATAGTTGAGTTCCTCAAGTTTTTAAGAAATAGAATTAACAGATTTACATATTCTTAAAAAATAATCACAATAATAATCTTATAGTTTAAGAACTGCATGCACACAATTTAAGACTGGGTGTAAAGATTAAGGAACAGAGGTGATATATAAACAGAATACTCAAGACAGGAATTACCTGCTTTTTATTGTTATAGGATCCCACTGAAATTTAAAAGCAGCAATATGTAAGGGCAAGTTCTCCAAAGCAAATTCAAAGATGCAGACAAAATCTCATGAGTTCAAATTTAAAACTGAAGTTTCAAGACAATATGTACATAAGGAATTAGGAGTAATAGATAAAAAATTAAAGAATAATTCTAATTTTATAGTCTTAACGAACTTCAACTCCAAATGCTTACCACAGGCTACAAGATTCCTTTGGTTTCCAAATACCTAATATTCCAACTACTATGGCCAGGGGTAGATAAGTATCTGAGAAGGTTATCTGGGCTTAATACTAAAATTTATTATGATTGGGCATTAAGTAACAAATAATTTTTGGAATTTTGATATGTATTTGAGGATTTTTTAGATCAAAGTCATTTCTGTAATGCAAGAAAACCTTTCAAAATGCTTTGCCTACAGTCCTTCAAAGAAAGGCACATGTTAGACAAATCCAATTATTATATAAGGTTTATAGTGCTTCTTTCTCTTACAATGAAGACTTGTGAACTAGAAATCATACTTTTTTCTTTAATTATTGAAAACCAAGTGTCCCATCATATTACACTTTAGTATTTTGGTAAAACCAAATGCAATGTTTATTTAATTATCTATTTTCTTATTACCTAACAGAAATGATATTAAAATTGTATGCTTTCATAATACATTTTTTAATCTTCCCGATACTTTAGAATCAATACATTTTAGAATCAATTTGCTTTCATTATTGGTAATAGCAAATACTATAGTGATGTAAAAGATGTCCCCCATTACCACAGCTCTATAAAGATTACTGTACTGTGATCATTTTCAATACTGGCAATAGCTAGGATAGCAATTAAACTAAGTAAATTTTCATTGTTCCAGGATATTAATGAAAGTTTTCATAAGTGACAGGACATAAGAGTTCACAGTTGTTAATAATAAAATTTAATTTTTTCATCATAAGATTACTTTCTTCTGTAAATTCTGAACTGTAAACTTAGTTGAACTATATAATCACAAAGAATAATTAGCAATAATTAAAATCAAGATCCTGGTATAAAACTAAACTTCAGAACTGATTTATGATGATCTCATATAACATTTTCATAATTTTAAGAAAAGATTTATTTATTTATGCTTACAGAACTAGGGTACAGGCTATAGGTGTAGGGGTGGTGAGAGTATTCACCAGGGACAGAGTGAGGAGCAGAACAGGCAGATTGACAAAGTATACTGCTGAAGGGAGCAGCGGGTAAGTCAGAAGAGGTCTGCCACGCCATGTGGGTCAGCTCCCTGCCCTGCAGAGGATTGAGCTCATGCTGCAGTGGCTTAGGAGAGCTTCATAACACAGTGCTTTAACTCGTTGTACCACCAGGAAAAGCTCCATTTTCATAGTATTTAAAAATTTGTTACATTTACACATATGGAATTAGTTCTTGCTTCTCATACCAATTTTATTTGCCTGTAAATGTTTACCTTCTTTGTTTTTATAATTAACATGAACATATTATACCAACTTGCCTTTAATAAGCTGATCTTAAAAATTCTTCCTAATATTAAAACTCTAAAAATATGCCTAGAGCGGCCCTCCCTTGTGGTGGAGCGGGTTAAAGCACAGCACTAAGAAGCTAAAGCCACTTCCGCCTGAGTTCTATTCCCGCCTACCCTGGAGGTGACCACATGGCGTGGCAGACCTCTCCTGACCCGCCCGCTGCTCCCCTCAGCAGTGTACTTCGTCGATCTGCCTGTTCTGCTCCCCACTCTGTCTCTGGTGAAGCCTCTCGCCATCCCTGAGCTTGGCCTGTACCCAGTTCTGTATGCAAAAATAAATAAATCTTTAAAAAAAAAAATATATATATATATATGTGTGTGTGTGTGTGTGTGTGTGTGTGTGTGTTATATGCCTAGAGCACTATGTGTCAAATTATAGCCTTATAACATATGTTCTTCTATTATAACTAACATTTTAATTTAAGTATTACACACACACACACTCTTTCCTTTTTCTTCCGGAGTCTCTAATTCGTATTACAATTACTTAAAGTAGTCTGGATTAAATATCCATAAATCCTTGTTTATATTTGTTATTTATCCTGCTTAAAATGTTTCTATTGACTCTGCTTCTATTACTATAACAAAGTTTGGTAGTTGAACTGAATTATCAGTAGATAGTCAACTCCTTGGTTTAGTAAGAGATCTTAGAGGGTAAAGGTGAAAATCAAAAGCTAGCTTTCCTAAACAACCAAATATCTTAATAGCAATATTAACAACAGAATTTAAAGTAAAAAAATGCACACAGCCACAAACACACGTATACTAAAAATGACTATGATTGGGAATTAAGTAACAAATAATTTTTGTGTAAACATATATGGAAATGTGCAAAAGGAGTGCTTGAAAGGAAACTTTGTCTATTTAAAAAAGGAACTTAATAACTTCACCTATACTTTAAGAAATTAGAATAGTAAGACAACTGAGTGAAAAGTAAAGTAATGGAAATAAAAGAGCACAGATGATATAAAATAATAAAGAACAGATATAATTGGGAGGATAAAAAGTTTTTTCATTGAAATAATCAACATAAACGACAGAATTTTAAATTGAAAGAACAAGGTTAAAAAGGAAATCAAGGTGGGCCCTCCCTGGTGGCGCAGCGGGTTAAAGCACAGCACTGAGAATCTAAAGCCACTTCCGCATGAGTTCGATTCCCGCCTGCCCTGGAGATGACCACATGGCGTGGCAGACCTCTCCTGACCCGCCCGCTGCTCCCCTCAGCAGTGTACCTCGTCCATCTGCCTGTTCTGTTCCCCACTCTGTCTCTGGTGAAGCCTCTTGCCTCCCCTGAGCTTCTGGCCTGTACCCCAGTTCTGTATGTACAAAAAATAAATCTTAAAAAAAAAAAAAAGGAAATCAAGGAATATTAAAAGCAATGTTACTGCACTAAAAATTATTTTTAAAAGAAACAAAAAAAAGTCTCTCTGCCTCAGAAACAGACAGTATTTCATATGATTGCATCTGCAACCTATTTTCATTGTTAGAATTAGCTACTTTGGGTATTTCAGAGATTTGTGCCTTAATTGTAAAAAGACTGTTTTGATTGGATCGTTTCAAGATTTTCTGCTATCATCACCCTCTCTCGAAGGTGTATTGCTCTGTGCTGTAGCTCTTCACCCATTTGGCTTTTGGGCTTTAACTGTTTTCTATTTTTATGCATACAGACGTGGGGTACAGGCCAGAGGTGCAGATGTGGTGAGAAGATTCACCAGAGACAGAGTGGGGAGCAGAACAGGCTGACTGATGAAGGACACTGCTGAGGGGAGCAGCAGGTGGGTCAGGAGAGATCTGCCATGCCATGTGGGTCACCTCAGGGGCAGGATCGAAGTCACACTCAAGTGGCTTTAGCTTCTTACTGCTGGGCTTTAGCCCGCTACGCCACCAGGGAGGGCCCTAACTGTTCTCTATTTTAACAAATATTGAAATTGTAGTTTAGGTTTTTTCTCTTATTTTTTTGTATGTGTTTTATCTAGAAAGAGCAGGCTGGCTAAATGACATTCACTTTAAATATGAATTTCCCACAAAGTGCTAAATATTAAACATATATTATACTTAAGAGTTTTCTATAACTGAGTTAATGAATCACAACATCTTAATAAATTTTATGTTCTGGAGTATTAATTTTCATCTTACGGTTATGTTTCCTCATATATTTAATACATTAGACAAAATGGATGCTATTAATTTCAATAACAATAGTAGCTTGAACTTTTTAGAATTCAAAAAAGAGTACATTTCAATACTCCACTTGTATTAAAAGTAATATTTGTATGAGTTCACACCTAGCATAAAATTAATTATTAAGCACAGTTAAAAACACACATATACTTGCCTAATAGTCACATTCACATAAATGTCCTTTTGATGAGAGAAAAGGTTTTAAGTGAATAAGATAAAATTGACATTGGAAAATAAGTATAACTGAGACTTAAAAATCAGAACTATACTGCATGAATAATTGAATGTGACTTTAAAAATTACATTGCCATTTTCAGGCAAGAAAAGAGAATTTAGCATAATTATGTTGAGGAATATTTAATGAATAAATAAGTCAGTAAAATGAAATATATGCAATGAAAAACATATAACATTTTTTACTCAAGTTGCTACATTTGAAAGATCCTGTACACAAAAAATTTATAAACTTGGACAATGCATAAATACTAGCAAATTTTTCACCCAAAAAAGTAAAAATGATTCATGTATGTTTTATGTAGATACCTGGTTTTTAAAGATTCTGAATACAATAGGGACAAAAAATTTAATTTTGTTACTTTTAGGCATCTTTACAAATTCTAATTGTTTTTATCCTAAATTATATCTCATTCTTCAATAATTTGCCATATTTAAATTGGTTTTGACTTTTATATACTTTTGTCTAAGAAAATTTGTCTCTAATATATTAAAAAAATCAAAGCATGAATCATGCTGTTAACAGCTTGTCCAAAATGACAGAGATAATTCAAGGAAATTATTTTCTTTCAGTGACCTTCACATGGAAATAATTTTTCTCATCAGTTCATAATTAAATTCAAAAACATGCAAGACTAAATTGTCCTACTTTTTGTGTTGACTTAGTTGCTTGTGAGCCCTTTTGTTAATACAGATTTCTTCCTAGTATCTGTAGGTAAGTACAAAGTCTGGGGATGCAGTTTTATTTCATCACCACATCTGAGTCAATCTTGGATAAAATCTCTCTATTTTCCCCTAAGTACTATATATTTATTACCATCAGAAGAAAAACAAAACAATACATGAGAATGCTTGACACTATAAAAACTATGAAAACCAGTTTGCTTTAAAAAAAAAAAATTTATTCACGCATACAAGAACTGGGGCACAAGCCAGAGGTGCTGAGGTGTAGGGGTGGTGGTAAGAAGATTCACCAGAGTCAAAGTGGGGAGCAGAACAGGCAGAATGACTGAGGTACACTGCTGAGGGGAGCAGGAGGCAAGACAGGAGAGGTCTGCCACGCCATGTGTGTCATCCCCCTGACTGGGATCAAACTTGTGCTGCAGTGGCTGTGGATTGCTTCATAGTATTGGCTTTAACCCATTACACCACCTGGGAGAAAACCATTTTCTAATGACAGTTAATCTGAAAAATTAGTGCTTTTACTTGTTTTGGCCAGCTGACTTCCATACTCTGATAGGTATTACAAGCTCTTAATTTTCATTCATGCCTCCTCAAGACTACACTCCTCGATTCTCAGGAAAATACTGAGTCTTCTATTTTGCTATAAAATCTGGTCTGTGCCTCCCCCGTGTCTCCCATTCACAGTCCTCTTTCTCTTTTATCTTAGCAGTTGAAGGGGAGGAGTGTTTCTGTCTGTTCCATATGTAAACTTTTACAACTTTATCTCTATTTCCCTTGCACCTTTGTGATGATGTGCAATTACTATGCGTATCTTTACCTGAATACTTTGCCCCACCTCTTCTCACTCTAGCTAGATATGATATCTAAAATACTGCCGGGAGTTTATTTAAGGCAGGGCGATGGTGTGTAGCCAGTGAATATCACAGAATTCATCAAACTATGCAACATAAAAGTGACAAAGAATGATTAAAAGTATAGGTAGGTTGAAAAAAACAACAACCTGGAAGGTAACCTACATGTTTCTTAAGTGTGTTCAAGCTAACTCTCGAGCTTAATTTTTCAAATTAACACACAAGCTGGATGCTGTTTACTTGTGTGCAATTCTGGGAACAATGAATTAAGTACTATGAATGATACTGCATGGGTAAATATAAATATGCTCTAATGTTTCATTATATATTTTCCAAACATTGATTCTTTATACTTAATTATTTGCAGGAAACAACTTAACTGATCACAAAATGCCACAACATTGAGAGTGAATTTTTGATAGAGACCAGCAGTTCTCAGTGTGTGATCAGTAACATTAGTTTCACCTGAACTGGCTAGAGATGCAAATTTTTACGATGTTCCCCAGACCCACTGAGTTATAAACACTAGGACAGAGCCCAGCAATCTAATATACCCTAAGTCTGACAACCACTGATCTACATGATAGACCAATGTTTTAAAGAAAACAATAAATTGCAAAGTCACATTTCGAAGTTTAATATGCACTTGGAGTATCTTTTTCTAAGGGATCTTGGGTTGTGCAGTATATGCATTATAGATAAATACTGTGTTGCACTTTACTGTATGCCAGTATGAAGGAACTCAGATGGTTTGTTGCTCTCTTTCTCTCTCTTTTAAAAGATTTATTTATTTATGCATACAGAACTGGGGTATGGGTCAGAGGTGCAGGGGCGGGAAGAGGATTCACCAGAGACAGAGTGGGGAGCAGAACAGGCAGATGGAGGAAATAAACTGCTGAGGGGAGCAGGGGGGTGTATCAGGAGAGGTCTGCCTCAGCATCTGGATCACCTCTGGGGCGGGGATCAAACTCATGCCCAAGTGGCTTCAGCTTCTTAGCACTGTGCCTTAACACTCTGCACCACCAGAGAGGGCCCCTCTCTCTCTCTTTTTGTAATTAAATATTTAGAATCTTTATCCATTTTCAGAGAGAAAGCCTGAAATGATTCAGTTGTATTCAATCTATCTTTTCTTTGCCCAAGCACAAATTAGTATGTAAACACTTCTCTAAGTATATCTTTATATGCTTACTATACAGATATAGTAAGTATATCTGTATCCTTTCATGAAGAGAAGCACTGGGGAAGTTAAGAATATACACAACGAGATTCTTATGCTAGATGTGCATGTACTCGTTGCACAGCCTTGAGACTAAAGTTTCCTGCCATCATCATGATTATTATATTATGGACAATATTCTTCATGTACACAAGAAGAAACAGTGGCTTAAATTCACTAAATAACCTACCCAGAGTGTAACCTACCTACAAAGCTAGTGATAGAGCTGAGATGGAAACCCTGGTAGGGTTGATAGCATACTCTTAGCCACTACTTGTTAAGATTTTAACAGAACTTATCTCAAAGGCTGGTATGAAAATAAGGCAATATAGAGAAAGTTTTCAATGCATTGAAGACATAAAATGTGCTCAATAAGTACTAAAATTTGACAGTAGAGGTATTACTGTTATTACTACCAAGGTAGTCCCAAGAATTCCCAGGGATGCTCACCCACAAGATACAGGGATACCATTTAGCTCTTAATGCTCCTTACTGTAGTTATCCAGCACTTTCTTTTCTCTAATCTCCCAATTCAGAAGTCCTTGTTTTACTGCAAAATGGCTGGAGAGAGACTATAAGAGAAGCCATGAGTTCTTAGCCTCCAAAATTTTATTTTGGTCTTCTTCTTCCCTCTCACTCTTCCCTCCCTTCCTTCCTCTTTTTCTCTCTCTTTATCACTCTCTCTCAAGCTTAAATAATCTGGTCAGGATCAAGGACAATGGCATCAGTTAATTTAAGCACATCCAGGTGAGTCTGTCTCTAACCCTTAAAGAAAAGAGCATGATTTCAATGAAAATGTTAAAATCACTCAGCTTAGAAACAGCCCTTTTTTATATTGAGTGAGCTTTAACTCAGTCTTCATAATTAAGTTTCAGTAACAAATGACGCTGTTTCTGCCATTATGTAACCAACACTGTCAAATACTGTTCTGTATAGCCTAGCAACTGCACTATCAGTTATATATTTTTATCTTCAGTTCATAAATGAGAAACTTGAGGATTAGTGATCCTACGTAATTTATACAAAGTTATCCAACTAGTGAATGTAAAGGTCAATATTCAAATTGACATCTACATGACATTTGTTGCTTTAAGTCACTTCCTCCTAAATGACTTGGGTGAGTTTACCGAAATCAAACAGCAGACATTGTGAAGGTTGTCATCATGCTATCATTTTTCTCAAATGCTATTAGTCATAATATTCCATAAACTAGAATATTCCATCCTCTTAGGATAATTTGCTATAAAAGTAACCACATTTGAGTCAGAAATATTACCATTTGGTTAGTCAAATCACCAGTACTTAATTCTTTGACACAAATTTTACCTTGACTAGAATTTTTTACAAGCAGAATATACATTTTCTTTTGATTTGGTACTTTTCTTTTACTCTGCAATTTTGCTGACTGGTTATATATTTTCACTTTTAAAACATCCCAGTAGGTTCCCTCACCAAATTTGACCTTCTAACTTTTGCCTAAAGTTTGAGTCTCCAGCTGCAGATTCTTCTGTATGGTTTTGATCATATAAATATTGATTACTACACTGTCAAGTGGTAAACTGAGTATTCATTTCTTTTTTTGACAAATGTGATGACATTTCTAATGGAATTTTTTTCTAATCAAGTAATTACTTTGAATCTGGTATTCAAAGGCAATTATTTTTAATGCTGGTGGTTAGAGGTGGTCTATTGTAAATACTTAGGTAGTGATGCAGAATAAAATAGTAAAGACATTGCATTTTGTTTAATGGTATTTAATGACAGGTGCTTTATAAAGAGTTTACAATGGATTATAAGCAAGCATGAATTTGATCAAAGTTATAGTTTGTTTTGTAAACAACCCTGTTTAAAACATGAGATGACAAACTACAGACCTGAAGAAAATATTGCAAGTCACACATAATAAGCTACCAGAATCTAGATATATAAAGTACTCACAAATCTCAAAACTGAAAGAAAACCCAAAGCAAACAAATAATGTGCAAAAGGCATTCCACTGAAGCTGGTATGCATATGCAGAGTCAAATAAGCACACAAAATCATGTCACTAGCCTCTGGAGAAAGTCAAATTAATATCATTATGTGATATCACTACAAGTAGAATAGCTGAAATAAAAAGATAGTGAGCACACTATGTTAAGTATATTGCCATATATGCTATTACCACAACTATACGTGGCAGGGATCAGTCATACATTGCAGGTCAGAAAATAAACTCGTTCTGGAAAACAGTTTAGCAACTTCTGAAAAAAATCTAAACATACAACTAACATAATTCAACAACTACACTTTAAGTATGTGTCCTAGATAAATGAAGACTCGTGATCATAAAACAGCCCCACATAAATGCTTATAGCAGCATTCTCAAAGATAGTAAAAAACCAAAAACATCCTCAGATGTTTTTCAATGGGTGACTAGTTTGTATGGTTCATCTACAAAATGGAATAAAATAGAAAATAAAAGAAACAAAAAAATTTTTAAACAAGCATATATATAAATTAATGGATTAATCTTAATGGCATCATACTGAGTAAAAGAATCCAACCTAAAAAGGTCAAGTATTATTATGATTTCAGCTACATTGCATTCCTATAAAGTAAAAATATAGGGGTAGCAAATCAGTGGTTCCTAGTAGTTAGGAGATCATATCAATAAATAAAACAAAAATCCGAAGTAAAAAATAATTCCAAAGATGTGGGCGGAATCATGTTTTAAAATATACGTGTAGGCCCTCCCTGGTGGCGCAGCGGGTTAAAGCACAGCACTGAGAAGCTAAAGCCACTTCCGCATGAGTTCGATTCCCGCCTGCCCCGGAGG
>NW_004567111.1:48411422-48414859 GCF_000260355.1 Condylura cristata
TATATATATACGTGTAAAGGGGAAAGAAAAAGGCTTGGTAATTGTTCCAGAAATTGACATTGATAAATAAGAATAACAAATAAAAAGGAAGAAATAAGGACACTGGTTTCCTAGACATTGCACAAACGGATTTAAATTGAGTCCTTAAAAATTTCACACTTTAACAAGTAATATAAAGCATTAAAAGGCTTGGAAATGCAGTATCATGCATGCTAAGAAAAAATAAATAAGAAAACTAGAGGCTTTCAGTGATTTATATGGGTACACTTAGGAAATGACTGGGATCTCAAACGCATCAAAAATAATTTTTAAGAGACATGGTTTTAGAAATTGTCAGGCTTGGGTTTAATGCAGGGAAAACCTACATGTGGCCTAGGAAAGCTATGTAAGTCTTCTAAGACTTTGTTCCCTTCTCTGTAAAGATAAATAACCAAACAGCATTAGGATCTGCTTTAAACCAAGTAACCATTCAACATAAACTATTGATTTGCTGCTGTTGTTGGAAGAAAGTTGAAAACTTCAGAACTTTAGAACACCTAAACTTCTTATACTTGAGGTTGTTCAGGATTCCAGAATCATTAAAAACCAGACAACTACTTAGCATGATAATTGTGTATTTGGGGTATTATAATGTGACTTTAATCATCATACAATACATAAAGCATGAGACCAGCAGTTTTGAAGAAAATTGTATTGAATATGTAACTTTTCATAAAACATGTAACAGGGTTAAAAATCTCTGCTACTTAATGGCTAAAATAATTTCAATCCCTGAGCTTGCAAATATGTGAACACACAATATTTCTTGAAATTTATGTTTCTCTCTCTACATATACATGCATTATATATACGTATATACATATATAACATATTATATATATATATATATAAATTCTTCCTTTGTTCACACCATTTGGTTTCTCCATAAGAGCACATGATCTCAGTGAAAGGTAAGTGGAAAGACTTGAGGTCTCCACTGAGGCATCCAAAGTATAGCACAGTAGGTTGCTTCAACATTACTCCCCAACCCGACACATTCCATCATCCTGGGGGAAGGCTGTAATGGAAATAGATTTACTTACAAGATTATTGAATAGTTACTGAAATCATTCTTAAAGAAGACTTCAAGCAGAGCAAAGAGATCTATGAAAAAAAAAAGTGTCCTTGGTCATTGACATAAGGCTTTCTAAAAAATATGTAATTATGTGAAGAACAAAAACACTCATCTCAGATAGAATTCAAAACTAATAAATTTGCTTTCTGAGAACGGCAACATTACCTCTTTCCTCATGTAAGGTCTTGAGTCTAGTTTATAGATTCCAGATGGTACCGCAAAACTTTTTTTTAAAGATTTATGTATTTATGCATAAAGATCTGGGATATAGGTCAGAGGTGCAGGGGTGGTAAGAGGCTTTACCAGATACAGAGTGGGGAGAACAACAGGCAGACTGATGAGGTACACTGCTGAAGGGAGCAGCAGGTGGATCAGGAGAGGTCTGCCACGCTATATGTATCACCTCCGGGGCAGGCAGGGATCAAACTCATGCTGAAGTGGCTTTAGCTTCTTAGTGCTGTGATTTAACTTGCTGCACCACCAGGGAGGGTCCCCAAAAACATTTTGTTTAAAGATTGATTTATTTATGCATACAGAACTCGGGTATAGGCCAGAGGTGCAAGGGCAATGAAAAGATTCACCAGACAGAATGGGGAGCAGGACAGGCAGACTGCCTTAGTACACTGCTGAGGGGAGCAGTGGGCAGGTCAGGAGAGGTCTGCTGGGCCATGTGGGTCACCTCTGGCAGTGGGATCGAACTCATGATGAGATGGCTTTAGCATCTTAGTGCTGTACCTCCCTGGCCACCAGGGAGGGCCCACCCCAAAACTTTTAAGGTTAACCTCCCTCTAGTTGTACCAGGAGCTGGTTGACGTTCGATCAGAATCCATCACTAGGCCCATAATCCCATTATTAGGTGAAAGCAACACTATATCTAAATATAATTCAACTTATTGACTTCAAAGAAAACCTGAATTATTGTCCACCCTGGCCATTCATCAGAGCCTCTTTGTGCTTAAAGTCAATATTAGCCTAGAAGAGACTGTGGGCAATATTTGGATTTTCCAACCCCAGAAGTTTCAACACTGACAGCCAAATTCTCACTTTGTCACTCTAGAGCTGAGATCCTACTCAGCTTTCATCCAATCAACATGAAATTGAGATTGGGAAGACAATCTCATTAGGAGAGGATTAAAACTAAAATGCATATATTTAAAAAGATAATAAACATATCAGATTAAGCAAATATAATTTAGATCATATGAAAACAACTCACAGATAAATCAATCAGGCTGCAGTGGCACCGATGGTAATGTCAGAGACAGTGTGTCATAAATTGGTTTGAATGATTTCTTAAGCTATATAAGCCATCGTGACACAGTGTTACATCTATCAGACATTCTTAAGGAAATATATCCTAACAGACCATAAACAATTTTGGCAACAACTATTGTAATTCCACCACAAATATAAACAGCACTTCCCCATCCTTTTATAATGAAATTTGAATGGGAAAAAATCACAAACCTCAGGAAAAAATCTCACCTAGTAACAGAGGTCAAATTGCTACTGCATTCTATTACCTCTATTTTTTGTTCGGTTAATAGTGTGCTTGCTACTCAATAAGAAAGAGCTACTAGTTGGAACTTAATTACAATTGATTTCTGTAAGATTAATATGGGTTTACTTATAATTATTTTATACAAAATAATTTTAAATGGTTGTTTTGTTCCTAGACTAGATAAGTTTGCAAGAGTATTGCTACCTCTACACTAATAAAGTAATACTCAAGTTAAAGTTGCCCCAAACTCTTCAGGAATATCATTAGGTAACTATACTATACTGTATGAGCATCATTTCTTGCTTTTAAATATTTTGATTCAACTTATCAGCATTTATGTCAAAATATAAAAAAAAGGACTTTATGCTCCAGATGAATGGAATGGCATGTGAACTCACATTCCTTCCAGTAACTTTGACAAAAGATATGTAAATGTAAACAAAATAAGTAAGCAAGCCTCTTTCTAAAGAAGAGTTGCAGAGCTAAGTAGGACTTGAGCAAACAGCATAACAAATAGAGAAAAGTCAAAGAGATGAATTGACCTATTATAGACCCTGTTTACCCTCATGGCATTTGAGGCAACTGGAAGACTAAGTTCCTGCTGCTGGTAAATAGGGAAACAGAAATGAATGTCACAGTTTGCAGCTGTTCTTTCAATAGATTTGTTAATATCTTAAACTTTATAACATATGTAACATATGTAAGACACATCATAAAGTGCTGAAAATTAGAATACAGTTTTCATTGGTCTCACAAAAATGTGGTGACAACATTCATTATTCAAGAACTTACAAAATGGTGTTCTTATTAAAAAGCTGGGGT
>NW_004567111.1:48415577-48416089 GCF_000260355.1 Condylura cristata
GGCCCCTGCTCCTCTGGCCCATACCCCAGTTCTGTCTGCATAAATAAATAAATAGATCTTAAATAATAATAACAATACCATAGAGGGGGCCTCCCTGGTGGCTCAAGGGGTTAAAGTGCAGCACTATGAAGCTATCTGCAGCACAAGTTCATCCCTGGTCAGGGAGCTGACCCATATGCACAGACCTGTCCTGTCTCATTACTGCTCCCCTCAGGGGTGTTTTTCAGTCAGTCAGCCTATTCTGTTCCCCACTCTGTCTCTGGTGACTCTTCTTACCCCCAACACCTCTGGCCTGTACCCCAGTTCTTGTATGTATAAATAAATACATCTTTAAAAATACCATAGAAATATCATAGAGTACAAAGGTAAAAATATGTGCAATTAGGAGGCTAAAGAGGGAAAGGTGTGAAGGTGCAATACTACATCTGAAAAGCTAGTGAATGAGGATTTTTCAAAACTGATAAAAGTATCAAGCCATATTTAAAAATGGTCCAAATGTTAAGAACTCCAAA
>NW_004567111.1:48416769-48418509 GCF_000260355.1 Condylura cristata
TTGTTGCATGCATCAAAATTAAAATGTTCAGTTCTTTATGAAATAAAAGATTAAATTTAATTAATGAATCGGAAATATATACTAAGTATGTTGATTTTTCAGACAAGACAACTGAGAATAATCACATAGTAAATATTTTTAGTGTTTATCTTGAGGAGTGTAGTGAGCACACATTTCGGTGTAAAATACAAAATAGTCACAAATCTTAGTGTCCACCACATAAAGATCTCTCCCATCTAATAGAGAAGAAAGTAAAACCAGTCATTTTTCCTAAACACAATAAATTTAATCACTGAGCCTTTCCCTATACCCCTAGTGAAAACTTAACAATCTAAAATCTCCTCCCTTAAACTCCTTAGCTTAAGCTTTCCTTTATATAAAATTTTTCTTAAATATGTTAGGAGTCAATGTCTTTCTCTAACCTATACACACACACAAAAACCAGTACAGATATTTTATCAGAAGTCATAATTCAATAGAAGTTGCAATTAAATTTCACTATGAACACAGTATCATAAATGTACAGAAAAATAAGTGTTCATTAATTCTCCATCTATAAATGGAATTATCCTGGTCTAGGAGAGAGAACAGGGAATGTGGATACATACACGATAGTTCTACTAACTACGCTTTGGGTCATAGGAAGAAAACTGCAAACCAGGGCCAGTTAGAAAATTGATCTGCCCACTTGCGGGTAAAAGACTGACTGTGTGCAGTATTATCGAATGCTGCATTTAAAGCAAACCAAATGGTAAGTGAAACCACTTGAACAGTCATTATTTTTGGTGTACTTGTATATCCATTTCATTATGAAAATTAAAAAAGTCACTTCTGGCAGCTCTTGAAATGAATTCTAATGCATTTTATGAACAGAGATTCTTTTTAATCATATTAAATATTTCCCATAGAATATTTTTGTAGTTTTATATGGGAAGATCTTACTTTGGCTCTGAAGACCAATGGCATTATGAGAAAGTAACTCAGCTTCCAAGTGGCTTTCTTTAAATTAACTGAAATGGATCATGGTTATATGTTTTGAACATATGTATTTTACTCAACAGTAGATCATTTCAAATACTCAGTCCATTTACTTTTTCTCAGTCAGGTCATCTCCTATCTTTAGTTTTACTTTGTAGACATAAACATTAAAACAATAGATATAAAATCCTAAAATATTATATAAAACAGATCTGCATTTTGTGCTGCCAAAAATTGTTACCATTAAATATTAATCCAAAAAGGCACAAGTTTAATTGTATTCAATATTTCGAATGTAGCAAACCAGTAATACTTAAGTAATTAGGAAATACTTAAGTAATTAGAAAATACTTAAGTAATTAGAAAATACTTAAGTGAATAGAAATTTCTGCTTTAATCTCTGTTTTTAGTGGTTTATTGCTAAGTGAAACAATGTAAACAATTTAGATTTTTCATGTTGAAGTTAATGTTTTATATAATGAAAAAATAATTTATCATAAATCTACAATAATAAAATGTTTTTTTATTAAACTTCTTTTATTCATGAAAGAGCAAAATCATTTGTTGGTTCACTTTGTTCCAAGAATGTTCTGGAGTGCTAAGTGAAAATATACAGCTCAACTTTCTAAGTAGCTTGCACATTACAAAATCAAAAAGTTAAGCTGTGAGGTTAAAATGAACGAGATATACAAGTAAGACTCTTCCTTCAGCCAAGATTTTCTTTTGTATAGCACATATAGAGGGACTTTTCTTTTTTTTTTT
>NW_004567111.1:48418769-48420263 GCF_000260355.1 Condylura cristata
GAGTAGGGGGCAGGTGAGAAGAGGTCTGCTGTCACCATGTGGGTCACCTCCCTGGCTGGACATCAAGCTCGTGCTACAGGGGCTGCGATAGCCTCATAGTACTGTACTTTAACCAGCTGTGCCACCAGGGAGGGCCCAATTTGAGTGTTCTTTAAAAACATGTCTTTCCTTTTAAATGTAGAGATTTCAAAGACCTAGAAGTAGCCACTTTTGATTATTTGAAATGATCCCCCTCATAATACAAACATCCTGGTAGAGTGGATGGTTCTAGGAATGTAGGTCTCAAAAGTTTTTTTTAAAAAGATTAATGTAGCTAGTCTAGCCCCTTTTTTGTTCCCAATATTTCAGGCCACAAGAAAGATGACCTATTTCTAGGTCTTTAAATCATTGTTTGCAGTACACAGAGAAGCTCACTAGAAAACCCTTACAATGGATACTGAGAACTTCTGGTGATTCTATCTTTTTAAAATATGCTTGTTATTTTATTCTGCAAAATACTTTAATTTTATTTTTAATTCAAATTAGTAGTTTTATTTTTGCTTGTTTGTTTGCTTCTCTTTATTGAATTAACATTGATACCACCTCACACCTGTAAGAATGACCCTTACCATAACTACCAGAAACAGATGTTAGGGACAATGTGGAAGAAAAGGATTCTAACTACACTGTTGGTGGGATTCCACTCTCTGTGGAAAATAGTATGGGGGGGTGGTCCTCAAAATATTAAAAATAAATCTGCCATGTGATCCAACAATTCCATTCCTTATATCTACCCAAAGAATAAAAAAAAAAACACTAACTCAGAGGGACACATGCACACCTATAATACTGCTGTACTGTTTACAGCTAGTGAGTTATAGAAATAACCTGCGTACCCAAACACAGAGTGAACAAGAAGATCTGGCATATACAGAGGGGCAAAGAGAGTTGAAGGGCAAAGTGGGGAGAGGGTGCAGTGTATTGGTAAGGAGATGACTACTTGAGGATTATTGAATTATTAAAACAATGAAATTGTGCCTTTTGCTACAACATGGGTGAAATGGAGGGAATTATTCTAATCAGAATAAGTTAACAGAAGAAAGACAAACACTGATGATTTCACTTACACGTAAAGAATAAAGAAACCAAGTAAAGGAACAGACAAAATTAACCCAAAACGAAGCCTAGAAATCTTATTGAGGAAATAAGGAGGCCAGAGGGAATTGCGGAGTATAGGGAGAGGAGGCCCAATGGAGAAAAATTGGTTTTTGGACGGTAGGTGTGGAGTAGTAACAGACATTTGCTGAGGTGTACACATTCACTCCTAAGTAATTTTATACAGTGTTTAATTTTAATTGTTAAAATGTATACTGTTTAAGTTTAACATTATCTCAGTAAAAAATAATGTAATGGAAAAGCCAACAAACAGATACAACAGGAGTTTAACATAACCTCTAAAACCATATCAACCATCCATACATTCCTGTATTGCTTTCATTTATTTAAAAAAAAAAA
>NW_004567111.1:48420833-48444472 GCF_000260355.1 Condylura cristata
AAAAAAAAAGCATATACTGAACAATAAAATGTGTGAAAATGAAGAATAATGACGCAATGTGCTATAACATATGCTCTTGATATATGCAGGACACTAACAGAGTTGCATTGTTTCTTCATTGTCATTTAAAGGTAAAATACAATTATTGATTATCTGATTAACTTTCATAAAGATTGATTTGTGACAATTGGACATGTGTCTTATGAAATAGAATAGAGCTTCTTAAAAAAAAAAAAGTGCATGTCACTCACAACTGGGACATCATGTACCTTGACAAGAATTCTAAACTCATATAATTAGTCCAAAGAAATCTTTGTACTTTCATCAGCTTCTACTGTATGGAATAACTTTTACCTTATAGCTTTGCCAAAATATTCCCAGGTACTAAAGCCTATTTCAATATTACTGTCACCTTGAAAGTTTTCTTCCTGTCTCCTAAAATCATAAGAATAAATACAAGCAAAGAAGTCTTCACTAACTAAATAGGTATTCCTGAAATACTTGCATCTGTCCTCTTTCAATTCTAGCCATACTTCTCACAGTGTAATGGACAAAATACTTTCCTTTAAGAATTCCAGCACAGCATCACTTAAATTAAATCATATTTATAATTGGCTATACAAATCCTGTGAAAATAAACACTAGAGAGTAACTGTTTGACTGGAAGTTATGTCCACTAACTTAATGGTGGGTAAATTACTTTTGTAATGTAGGAAATAATATGGTACTCAATATACTATATTAAATTCATCTTATTATAACTGGTTTCATTATGTGAATAAATATGCTCAAAATTTAACAAACTTGTACTACAAAACAGTGAAATTAACTACACTCCATTATAAAAGCATACTATTTATGACAGCTTAATTCAGTTGAAAACTCACACATCTTTTTTGAGCATTCCATGGGATTCTTAAAGAAATTTACTGTCTAGTTCAGGAGACAGACCTCTACCCATCTGCAAAGCAAAATATAAGAAAGGTTTTGCTAGTATTTATATTTGTGACATTTGGAGACAGGAAGGAAACCTTCAAGGAGACAGTAATGTTGAGTTAGGCTTCAGTGCTATTTGACAAAGCTATAAGGTAAAAGTTCTATACATTTGAAGTTGATGAGAGTACAAGAAAGATGAATAGCTTAGTTCTGTGTCATTCTTTTATTAATTCTGTTATTCATTTGCTAATAATCAACAAAATTTTACTGACTGGATATCATTCTGTACGAGTCTCAGTGATAGTATTGCACTATTCAAAGATACTATTCCTTTATTTCAAAGTCAATAAGAATCTGGACACAATCAAACTGTTTTCAAATGCAGGCTTATGCTAAAACCAAAACCAAAGCGTGTCCCGTGGACTATGGTGGATGAACATGTCTGCCTTGAGGTGGGTGTGGTGAGGCAACTCACATCTAAAGAGAGAGTATTGTAGTGCTAATAGTGTTTTAAATCAGGGCCTTCCCCTATGGCACAATGGGCTAGGACAAGTTGCAAGTCAGCTGCTGCCACCTCAGAGTGAGTTCAATCCCCAGGCCAGGAGGCGACCCATATGGCATGGCAGACCTCTCCTGACCAGCCCTCTGCTCCCCTCAGCAGTGTACTTTCACTGATCTGCCTGTCCTGCTCCCGCTCATTCTCTGGTGAAGCCTCTTGCTGTATCTCTGGCTTGTACCCCAGTTGTTTATGCATAAATAAATAAATCTTAAAAAAATAGTGTTTTAAATCAATGTCACCTCAATAAAAACTAATATAATAAAAAAATAAAACATAGAGAATTTTTTAAAATGTGTTTACCAGCTGATATATGTCTTCTGGGATATTTGAATGAGAGCTATTCTCATTAACTATCAAAGGACATTAAAATAATTAGACAATTAATACCGCAGGTAAAATAAAGACAACACTTGCCTAGAAATTTTATACCCTATTGATATGGCTGAATACAAGCCTAACATGTCTAACATGACTGCCTTTTTAAAAATAATGTTATCAATAGCCTACAGATGTTCTAAAGTTTAAAATTGCAACTTTTTATTTAGACATAATGATGACTATTTAAAAGAAAATCTGTAATCTTGAATTTTGTCCATGAAATTAAGCCTTGCTTGTCCTTTCTGCATATGTCATATTTACATTAAGTAGTAAGAACAAAAATAATTTTGAAAGCAGCCTGCTTGAGGCAGATAGTTTGTTACTTGTTCTGATTAAAATGGATGCAGCATTTAGAGTATTGTTTAAAATCCTACCCTATTAATAGGGTTGGTTATGTCCCAATATTAGACATATGAAAAATAAATAACTGTTAAAAACCCAGTGGATGGCTGAATCTCATGAAAAGATTGCTAATTTTACTTTAGAAACCCTAAGTATATAGTAAAAGGAATATTGGCTTTAGAATCAAGCAGAGGTGAGTTCAAATTCTGATACAATCACAAAGCAGCTTTGAGAATTTTTAGAAATTTAGCTTTTTCAGATTCTTCACAAAGTGTCCCCACTTTTTTATCTTAACTAAAATTTAACTCTTGATGTATCAAGGCAATTACTTATGGTGACTTTTGAAACATATTTCACAAATGTGATGACAAAATAGAGGCAGGATATAATGAATGCATAACTGATTCATTTCACTGCACTTGCCATTTCTCAAAAAGAATACAGTGTGCTAGATAAAGCTATCCAGTATTTTCAAATTAATGTTTTAATTAACATTTCTAATTTTATGTGCCATGTTCATCTGTTGTCTCTCAAGAAGATATTACTCTGTGACACTGCTGTAACTCAAAGGAAATGTTTTTTAAAAAGGAGACAAAACGTGCACTAATATTAATGAGATATAATCTACAGCTTATTTACAAGAACAGACCAAGTGCTAAAATTGTTAACTCTTTTCATTGTCTTATTTCAGAAAATCTATGCTTTAAGAAAGGTCATTGAGATTTTTTTTTTATCTAAATATATTGGTTCACTTACCAAATAGTTCATAGAGCAATGTAATTTTAAGTTAAAGTATTTCCAATGCATATATCTTTAAATTTCTAGTTTCCAAAATGTATGCTTTCTTTTCATAAATGTTTTTTCGACATAGAATTATTTTGATAATACTACCTATCTCAGAAGTCAGCTCTATCTTTGTGCTGATTAAAAAGAAATAATCCTGACATTGAAACACTGATCAAAATATTTCTAGCTACTTTTCAGCATGCCTGCTATATCTACCTTTATTTGCAAAGTTCTTCATCTTCTTGAGCTTGGATATTTACAATAGTAACTATTGAACAAGTGTGGGCATGCCTTTATTTTTACTTCTACAGGTGCACTAATAAAAAGAGGGAGATTATTTCGGTTTTCACTTGCAAAATGTTATGTTGATAAACTGAATTGCCTTAAATTACCCTTGCAATTAAACATGTAAGCATAAAAATATGACAAATTCACCAACAATATATTCGTGAAAGCAATTTTTCACCCTGCAGAGTTAATCAACACATCTTAAGGCCATGTATTATACTTTTATAGAAATTGAATCATGCTTGTAGTAAGTAGGATTTAAGTTTGAAAACTTAAAAATATGTGTATTGAAAAAACATTCAAAATTCATTTAATCAAAAGCAATATGAGTTTGTTAATCTATTTGGGCAGTTATTTGTGTAAAGTTATTATTTTAATGGCTGAAATGACCATAAAATTCATATAAAACTTTCATTAGGACAGAGCTGGGTTTTGTTGTTGTTGTCTTCCGCATGCAATTTGACATGCATCTTCTGGGAATAGACAACAGAAAAATCACAAAATGTTTAAGCCTAGAAACAATGAAAATCTATTTCGTCTTTGAGAAAGACAATTAAAGAAGCAAACTGAAACATCTTATTTATGATTTAAGATCAAAGATTTTCTGAAAGGTTAATTTTTGACAGGTTCTACTAACGAGGCATACTTTTTATATCTCTGCCGGCTCATGAATACTCATGTTTCTTTAAGTTCATACTCAGGAAGAGAAACTTTTTTAAATTTGTAATTACAAGTCTCTTCTCACTCTATTTTAAATCTCTGTGTAAGTATACATTCATGCACTTTTTGAATATTAAGCACCAAGTATGTATCAATCTCCTCAACCAGCTACTTTTTCTCTCTGCCCGTAACTCCCCTAACATAAAAGCACTTGCTCTTCATGCTGTGACCTCAACTTTAGCAGAGAGGGTTAGCTCCAATCAGACTCTGCTGTTAAGTGGCCTCAGCTCTGAAGTCTATTCATTAACAGTGTAAGTGCCTTTCTTTCTACCTACCTGTACTAACATTTCTTAGCCCAAGACATCTGGAATAAAATTCTTTGAGAAAACCCAAATTACTTTTATTGACGAAGTAATTTTTATCAGCTGCACAGGTTCATGAATACAAATTCAAAGTGCTTCTTTAATATTATCTTACTGAATTTTAATTTTGATAACTGAACTACTAATGTTCCCTATTATTAATTCAGTATTATTGAAGTTTTGCCTTAAAGTCATAAGGAAGGATGTTTCCTCTTCTGTTGTCCAGAAGTGGGTATTACAAATATAAGTTTGCATAGCAAACCATGACATAGTGATGATATTTTTTAACGTTTTACTACAGCCACCCACTCTTACTCTCACTGTTTAATTCAGTTTCACTTAAACAACAAACTCTATTAATCTGTTTTTCTTAAATATTTTGTATTGCACCATAGAAAAGTAAGCCATTTTTGTGAGATCTGAAATATTTTCCTTTTCAGTTCTACAAGTCTGTTGTAAATTTCTTTTTTAATAAAACAAGCAGACACTGCTTCTGCCTCATTCACTCCTTTGGTTTGGTGCTTAGTCAATAAAGCAACCTGCTGCATTTTATCACGGTAGAAATTAACAGAGAAAGAACCTCTCTAAAAAACCATGTGAACAAGGATACATCATAATGGATACTGCATAGTGAATACAAACAAGATAGGAGCTCAGTTTTCTCAATCTCTCCCAAGCTTTCTACCCCTTTGCAGTGTTTTCTAGTCTGTAGTCACAAAAGGCAGCTGAGTTCACAGCTGGAACAACAAGTTGTGTTGTGAATCTCAGTGATTTATCCAAGTAGCACAGTCATTGGTTTAACAGTAATTTCAATTACCAGGAGAACTGGGAAGCCCTAGCCTTGGTCCAGCCACACGGATGAAAGTGTGCCTCTTATCTTGAGAGAAAAAGAAAATGACGCAGAATGTAACTGATCAACAGGATATTGATTACTTTCTTTCCTTCACCCCCCCCCCCCATTCAGTCACCAGAGCAATTGATCTCCCTTATGTATGTCCCTTGGCCACCAAAATCTCCATTTCCCCAAATGCATAAAAGGCTAAAAACAGGCTTCCTCCCTAGCACCATGGCGTGGCTGCAGCTGCTTTGTTTACCATATAAGTCACACTGGGGGTTCACTGGTTACCCTCTCCCCTGCTTTAGAGCAGGGTGCGATGAGAAGCTTAGAAACATTCCCAAACTCCTGCTCTGCCTGGGTCAACCACAGAAAGCTTCCCAAATCCGGTCCCAAGCCTCAGAGAGAAACCGTGCAACTAGAGCCTTTTGAACTGGTTACCCCCCAGGGATGTCCGCCTCCCAGGAGGGAGCTGGCTTCCCAGGCAGAGCAAGAAACTTAACCGAGATCCCAGAAAGGAAGCGAGGTGCAGCTCTGGTCAAAAGGAGCTCCGAAGGGACACCCTCTTTACCTGCAAAGTTGTAATTTGCTGGCTGAAGAACGATCGATCCAGGGACCCGCAGCGCGGGTGGTATGTCGGGTGCGAGCACGCCCGGCAAATACCAGTGGGATCGCCTTAGTCGCTGCGGAGTTTTGGAGCATTCCAAGGAAAACGCACGAAGCCGGAGCCCACGCAGCTGGCACCGAACTGGGCGGAGTGAGGATGCTCTGAGAGCGATGCCACGGGAGGCGGGGGAGGGGGAGGTGAGCGCCAGGGAGGGAGAACCTCGCCCACCCCCGCCCCCACCGATCCGGCTGGACAAAGTTAGCTTTCCCACGACTGACAGTGGATGAGCCCAGAGGAAGGCAGCCGCCCTCCGTCCCGGGGAGCTTCCTGACTTCGGGTCTGCACAGACCCCGCTCTGAAGGGACAGTCTGTGAAGATGCGCGTCCCACGCACCGCTCTGCCTGACGATGAAAGGGACCCGCGCGCTGACAGGAGGCGACGCTAGGTCCCTGCCTCGGCTGTCCCCGAATAGCCTTCGCTTGCTTGGGCCAACTGCCTGAGGTCAGCCAGTTAGGTAGGGAAGCTCAGCGCAAGACTGATATTATCTAGTCAAGTCGGTGAGTAGAACCCACTCCGTGGTCCTAGATGCATGCCAGACACACCTCCAGACTTCGGTGGTCTCTGCAGGGTTGTTCCACTTCGGGTCCCTTCAAGACTCAGCTTCTGAAAGCCCTGCTCCCAACCAAGTAAACAAACACCCAGGCAGCAGGTCGCCACCAGACTTGAAAAAAGTAACCCTCCCGGGATCTGGTAACTCTCAAAGCTTCTTCTACTGTGGCTGCTCTGGTCCTGGCACCCTCTTTCCAGTCCTCAAGGTGTCAGACTTCCCCTGCAAGAACAGGAGTCTGTGGCTTGCCACTAGTGTCAACAACGGAGATAATCGCAATGAATAAATGATGAGACACAGCGTTCCATCCTCCCCCACACACCTCGGTCTTTCCAACAGGCATGGAATATCAGTAAGTTCGCAAATACTAAAACCTAAACCGCTCACCAGCCTTAGGAGCAGGCCCTCTTTGGCTTCAGGTGGTGTGTGTGTGTCGTATCAGTTTATCGAAAATTCAGAATAAAAAGTTATCCCTGGGCCAATCTCTTTGGTGTTCACACACGACGATAAGATTCAAGTGTGTAGAGGAAAAAAAAATATAAATTAGCAAAGTTGGCAATAACTTACTTGCTGTAACTGCGACGCGGTGATTCCCAGCTTGTCATTCACAGAGCCTTGGTTCGTAAGGACCCCTTGATTCGAGCGTCCGTTTGTAAAATCGAGAGGATCCATGTGGAATCTTAGCTAGGGGTTAGGACTCCGCCACCTAGTCTCGATTTCCTTTATTTCCTGAACTCCCTGGGGTGAGCCTCTGGGAGCGACAGCATCTCAGCAGACACCTGCTCCAGTTTAGCGCCTGTGCAGCAAAGAGCAGAAAGCCCTTCCTCTCTGGCCTCACGCTGCTACACCTCTGACAATCAGCGCTGCACACACTTTCAAGACCAGCTTCTTCCCAAGGATACTCCCTAGGGAGCCAGCCAAGGATAGACCGCACCCACACACAGACGCCAAAGCGCAAAATTAAAGAATTTCCTACTTGGTGATCGTTTTTTTTTTCTTTCTTTCATGGATTACATGAATATTTTTTGAAGCATTTACATGAGTAAACAGGATACTACCCACTAGTGTAATTTGCATGATCCTTTTTTCTTTTTTGAAAATACTTTTCTTATTTCTATTCTTTTTTTCTAACTTAATGCTCTTCTAGGTGGTGTCCTGACCTAGTTTCTTAGAAGCATTACCTTTAGGCATCCCCTCCAAAACAGTGAGGTACACAGAGGCAAATTTGGTTCCTTTAATACTTGTTCTGAAAACAAAAGGGAGAATAATACAAGTATTTCTTTCTATGAACCTCTCTTTACTTTTTAACCACACAATTGCATTAGGATCTTTAAATGGCCTTACCTTTTTTAAAGCATGCAAGAACACACCTATCTGTACACAATGACTTTTTTAAAGTATGCAATAACACATCTATCTGTACACATATTAATGAATTTTATAATAAATACAAGCTCCCTTTCTACCTAATAAGGGAGAAAGGATTATATACTTGAAAATTTACTTATTTCATTACAACTGTAAATAATTTTTCACAAAATAATTTACAGTTCCATGAATCATCAGTATTTAATAAGTTTTAATAACCCATACACAAAAGTGAAGCTAAATTTGTTGATATAATGCTTTGTCTAAAAAATTCCAATATGAACCGACTATCTCTAAAGTAAACTTTTGCTAGAATCCCACACACTGAGATGAGTGTTTGACTTCAAAATACATTTAAAACAAAAGGAGTCAGTGATAATATAAAGTTATTGATTAGAAATTAAGAATCTTGCACCCTGAGCTGCTGCCCTACTGAGGATAGGTTCATAGTAAATGTCATCTCTGTATTTTGTCAGGGGTAGACATTTTGTCTATTTCCCTAATATATTACTTTTCTGCATAAGAAATGTGCCTATGAATGTACATTAAACACAAAACAAAAAAGAACAGCAAGCACAACCATCTGAGTAGACTGTGTTCTAAAGGGAAGAAGAATGTTCCATTGATTCCTGAGCTTCATTTTCAACAGTTTCATGTGATTATTGATTACAAACCTCACGCCACCTGCTAAAGTGACTAGCAATTACAGGAAAATTATTTGGATGCTATTTAAACTACATAGTGAACTGTTTATACTATCGACATTAGTAATAGATGGAGGAGGGGTTTGTTATTGTTTATGGCTTCAAAAAACAAATTTGGCATCATTCCACAAATCTGCACTCTACTTAAAATTCACTGAAGGCGAAGAAATCTATTATAACATGTTATATGATTACTAAGAATTGTATTTTAGTATTTTTGTCAGAAAAAAGCACAAAACACTCTTGTTTCAAAATTAGCAAAAGCCCAGTGATCCAAGAAATGATAAAAGTAAAATAATTCTTTGCAATGTCTATTCATACCTAACAGATATCATACAACTGGAATTACCATTGTTTTAGGAACTCAGTTTTCAACTTATTTCTTTTCAACCTTCCAAGTACTAAGCAGGCCTGCCCCTGCTTAGCTTCTGAAATCAGAAGAGATCAGGTGTGTTCAAGGTGGTATGGACTTAGACTCAACTTATTTCTATTCTTCCACTCAGTAACTTTCTTCTAAAGTTGCTGTATTTCAAAAGCAATCACAGAAACAGGTATTTAGAATATTTAACTTTACACATGCTGTCTGCATTTTATTATGGTAGCACTGTGTAAACAGTGATGCCAGCATCAGATATAATGGCCTTTTCTTATCTATTTTGGAAAATAAATTAGCATTTTTTCTTTTTTAACCTAGGACATGTCTTCTGTGCGACCAGAGCTTTCCTCATTCTACACAAAGTTACACCCAAAATCCTTTAACAAGCACTTGACCTTGCTCATTTGCCTTTAAACAATAGTCTCTGCTCTAGGTTTTACTGTTGGTTGCAAGTAGGCTGTTTTTTGTTGTTGTTGTTGTTTTCTTTTTTAACCCCTATGTAGTCTATGCTATTAACATAACTTCTCACCTGCCTTTAAAATGCTTAAATTTTTCTGTTACCAACTTTCTTAAAAACCATTCATTTTTAGGAACTAATATGCACTCCTATGAAATACTTAGGTATTTTTCAAGTCTTGCAAATGTAGGGAATGGCAGTATTTCCTGTTGTAAGATATTGTTGAAAACATCCATTTACATACTTTTGTGGGGGATATCTGATATGAATTCAAAATAGTTTCTTAGAAAGAATGCTATGTCATCAAAATGCAAGAATATTTTGAAACTCAAGATATTTAAGGGAGTTTATTTTATTGAGACCTCATCAACATACATAATCTCCTTTTCCTTCTTTTTTTGTATTTGTGTTTATTTCTTATTTAAAAATATCTCAATATCTCAGTTTAATGGGTTGTATTGTGAGGAAATACATATACTATACACACACACACACACACACACACACACACACACACATATATATAGTGCTTTGCCATTTGTTTGTTTTCAGTATGTGTGGGTATTTTAGTGTTGTAATAGGGTTTAATATATTAAGAATATCAATCTCTTAAATTTATGGAAGATAGTCCTCAGTTTTATCTATTGTTTAAGTTTGGGGATAATGTTACCAGTTTTTTAAAAAGCTTGATTCATACGTATTTTAAAAGATCATATTTTTCCTAAATGAATTTTTCAGTACTTTAACATTCTTTTTTTTTTAAGATTTATTTAATTGTACAGAACTGGGGTACAGGCCAGAGATTCGGAGGATGACAGGATTTACCAAAGGCAGAGTGGGGTGCAGAACAGGCAGATTGACGAAGTACACTGCTGAAGGGAGCAGCAGGCAAGAAAGGAGAAGTCTGCCTCGCCATGTGGATCTCCTCCAGGGCAGGCAGGAATCAAACTCATGGGGAAGTGGCTTAAGCTTCTTTGCGCTGTGCTTTAACCAGCTGCGCCACCAGGGAGGGCCACTTTAACATTCTTAAGGCCTTTTCCCCTCCCATGTTCTTTATTATTTTTTCAAGTTTCTATTTTTGATGAAGAAATACTGTACACTTTTAAATTAAATTTTTGATTAGTTACTGCCATTAATGAAAGTTTCTAGTATTCTTTAAAAAAAAAACTGATATTTACTGATGTGCTGTTGATTTACATCACAGTTTAAGTCTGAGGGCTACAGGTCTAACCTTTATAATTCTATGTTACTTCATCACACCCACCATCAAAGCCCCACTAAACCATCATTGGCCTCCCCTCCAGCATTTATCTTTCTCTTTCTGACTTATTTTACTTAGTATAATCCCTTCCAGCTCTAGCCATGCTTCTGCAAATAGCATGAGTTGATGATTTCATTTTTATGAAATTGCTCAGTCATCAATTTTATGGACTCTACGTCCGTGCTGCCTAGGTTTGCCATCCCAGCCTAACATTCATTCAACAAATATTTATGGAGACTATTTCAAGTACTAGCAGTGCACTAGGTGCTCAAGACACGGTGGTGAACAAAACAGATAAGATATTGCTTTGGCAAAAGTTAAAATTTGGGAAAGACAAAAGATAATTATTAAATAATGATCTATATCACTAAAGGATGATTTAAAGGCTAGGAACTGGGGATTAGAAGTGTTGTTTGTGGCAGATAGTTATGTTAAGCTACAGTTTTAGACAAGTTGTTAGATAGTCTTCATTAATGACTACTCCATTAAGAATAGATTGTAGAGGGCTCTCCCTGGTAGAGCAATGGGTTAAAGCACAGCACTATGAAGCAATCCACAGCACAGCAGCACAAGTTCAATTCCTGGCTAGGGAGGTAACCCGAATGGTGCAGCAGACCTTTCCTGTCTGTCCTGCTGTTCCTCTCAGCAGTGTACTTGGTCAATCTGCCTGTTCTGCTCCCCACTCTGTCTGTGGGAATCCACTCATCACGCCTGCACCTCTGGCCTGTACCCTCATGTCCTGATGAAAGGATTAAAATGTACAGATTACAGGCACACACACATACACACACACACACACACAGGAATACTACTAAGCTATAAAAAAGATGAAATAAGTGAGACAGAGGATGACAAACACTGTATAATTTCACTAATCTGTTCTGAATGCATAAATAAATAAATATTTTGAAAAAGAATAGACTGTAGAGAAGCACAGGAGGAAGCAGGGATATCACTGAGGAGGATATGAGAGTGCATGTGATATAGTAGCATTACTTGAAGAGGTGGGATCTTGTATTTCTAACTTATATACAATTTTGTAAGCCAATGTTGACTTAATAAAAAATAACTACAACACCAGGAAAATTGGTGGGGACCAAATTATGAGAATTGGAAATTCATTTAGGATTGTAGTCTGTATCTCCTCAAATTAGAGTTTTACATTCTTTAGGTAAATATCTAGTAGAATAACTGGATCATACACTTTTTCTACTCTTCGTCTTTCAGTGGCCTATCTAAAAACCACTCAACAACTTTTTCACAGTGGTCAAACCAGTTTATACTCTTACCATCATTGTATGAGGTCTCCTTTTTCCCACATCCTCACCAACATAGCTTTTCTTTTCTTTTTTTAAAAATTTACTTATTTATTTATGGATACAAAACTGGGGTACAGGCCAGAGGTGCAGGGGCAGTGAGAGGATTCACCAGAGACAGAGTGGGGAGCAGAACAGGCAGATCTACAAGTACACTGCTGAGGGGGAGCAGCAGGCAAGAAAGGAGAGGTCTGCTGTGCCATGTGGATCACCTCCCTGGCAGGGGATTGAACACTCACTGAAGCGGCTGCCACTAGCTTGCCATACTGAGTCCTAAACAATTGTGTGACCAGGGAGGGCCAGATTTTCTTTTTTTGATAGAAGCCATATTTTGCTAAGTAAAATAAGTCAGAGAGAGAAAGAAAAATGCTATGTTATTTAATTGAAATATGGAAGGTAAAGAAGCAATAAAAGAAAAAGAGAATAAAATAATGCAAATGCAAACACTTCAATTTTAAGAACAAAATAGTGGTTACCAGAGGGTAAAAGGAAAAGAGGGTGTATAAGCTGCATAAATGGAGTCAATCGTATGGTAGTGGATGGAAGGAGACTTTGGTGGTGATGATGATGTATGCAGATGTTGAATTAAAATGTTGTGACACTCCCTGGTGGTGCAACGGGTTAAAGCGCAGCACTATGAGACAATCAGCAGCCACTGCAGCATGTGTTCAACCCCCAGCCAAGGAGGTGACCTACATGGCATGGCAGACCTTTCCTGTCTCGCCCACTGCTCCCCTCAGCAGTGTATTTCAATTAATCTGCCTTTTCTACTCCCTTCTCTGTCTCTGGTGAATCTTCTCACCCCTCCTGTGTCTCTGGCCTGCACCCCAGTTCTTGTATGCACCTGTCTTCTTTATAATATTTTAAACTAGTTTTATTTCAATTGAATATTTTTGAAAGTTAAGAAAGGATATTTACTCCCAAAACACAAAAATGCTAATTCAAAGAGATGAGGGCACCCTGTTTAAATTGTATTATATTTATAACAACCCATAACTGGAAATAACCTGTGTACTGATGAAGGGATAAAAATGTGCAGATTACACAGAAACACACACACACACAGGAATACTACTAAGCTATAAAAAAGATGAAATCCTGTCATCTGCAACAATATAAATTGACCTAGAGATTATTATGCCTATGAAATAAGTGAGACAGAGGATGAAAAACACTGTATAATTTCATTAATCTGGGATATTATAGAGAAAACAAATGAATAAAACAAAAATAAGCTTTTAGAGTATAAAATCAATTACAAAAATGGGAGGAAGATGGGGAAATTGTGGGTAAATCAGGATAAATAGGGCAATTGTATAGAATTACAGTTTTAGTGGTAAAACTAATTAGTATATTGGTTTTCAGTGATGCACATCTGAAACATGTAATGTCTTATCAATGTTACTTCAATTAAAAAAAAAACAGTAAAAGAAGCATATAGTATGAATATCGATTCACCAGTAATTTCAAAATTGTGTGTGGACTATAAAAAAAGAGTTAGGGGTGGTTGTGACACTTTTGGTTTGAGTAATTAGATGACTCCAATTAAATTCTCAGATGGAGAAAATACATGGTATGGGATATGTTTTTTTTAGATAAAAGTTTAGGAATTGTGGATTTATTTAATCTTAGATAGAACTGGTACACATATCAGCTGGGTGACCTTGAGTCATTGGTCTTCTTATCTGTAAGACATTGAAATTATTATTCCCATTTCATAGATCTGTTATAAGGACAGTGTAGTGTGTATATATCTGTATATATAGTGCATGTATATACACAAACACATTACATACTCTGTATATATTAAATATCTATATGCATGCTGTTATTTTCCTTTGATGTTTTATATGCAGAGAATGATAGTAATCAACATGGAACATGCATTATATTTAGGAGATATTTAGGTTTTTATCTCCTATTAATATTATTACACTTCTAACATCTGGAAATTATTTTAGTATGCATTTACTGGTGAAGTAACTGTTTTAAAACTAGGGAAATAGCAGTGCTATTATAAATAGCAGATAACTAGCAAATCATGAATTGATCCTTTCTTTCCATATAGAGTCATCCTGTCACTTTATTATAACCAAATTCTTTTGATTATGCCTCTATCTGCATTGTCTATTCTGTCCACCAGAATCTCCATTTTATGAATTAGCCTTACAATATCGTTTATCTCATTTCCTATCTTTTAGGAGCCAGTCAATGACTAATTGCTCATCCTGGGAAGCTGGTGTTGGACCACTTCTCCATCAACTCCTTATGTCTAGATGGGCAAACTATAAGAGCCATGATTGTGATCATGCCATGAGTAATCCCATAAAGTGCCCAGGGATGGGCTTATGTACATGACCAAATAAATGCTAACTGCTCTCAGCTTTATCAGTAATCCATCATAAAGGAGGGTCTGCTTTCTTTATTGACCCAATGCCTCCAGCCTGGCACTCCATAGACAGTGCATGGCACATTCTTCTCCCAAGTATGCCCTGTGGACCCCAGCTCTTCTGTTCTCCAATCCAACTTAGAGACATTTCACAAGAGACTCTTCCCCTTTATTAACAACTCTCTTCCATAAATTTCTACTTTGTTAAGCCTTAGTCTTTTCTTAGGTCTGCGCAGAATGTACCACTGGGGGAAGTGACAGAGACAGAAATAGTAAGATTGTGGAAGGCCACTTTTCTCATGGGTGCTAAATTAAGGTATATAATGCACTCATTTTGAAAAAGGAAGGAGATAATAGGATATGGCTAAAGGAACTTCTCTTATTCCAGGAAGACAGGTTTGGACAATCCCTAAAACAGAACATTGTGCAATATTGATTTTGCTGTACAACTGTACAACCCGAGGTTTTTTGTTTTTTTTTTTTTAGTTTAACAGAAGTCCTTCCACATTCTGGTGCTAGAGCAACAGTTAGTTCCATATAATATCAACATTGTTATGAAATCTCCTTTCTGAGCCAAGATTTGGGGAAAAATTGTAAAAGGACTGCTAGCCAGCTGCTATTTCAAGCTGCAACATTTTGCCTAGTCTTTAAAATAAGACCATTCTTGAAACAAAGCATGTTATTAGTTAGATTTCTCCTTTCTAATTTCATCTCTCAATTTATCTGGGTTTTCATCAATGGAAAAAGGGAACATTACCTGAAGTTAGAAATATACCTTACAGTACCAAATAAAATAACCTGTCAGGAAGTAATATTTATTCTATGGGTTATAGCTAACCTACACAGTGACTGCTGAGTGACCTACCATTAGTTTCCAGTTAATTAATTTAGAATGATTTTAATGGGTCAAATAATTTTCTGAAGAAAATGAAATGGGCAATACTGGACAGTGGGCAAGAACATGTTCTGCAGACATGCTGCCTCAGTTTAAATTCAAACTCTGCCACTTACTGATTGTATGACTTTGGGCAATCACCTGATCTCTCTACCTATGTGTGTTTATTTCTAGTATGGGAAACATAATGGTACCTCTTCCATTGCATTTGTACAGAAATCTGTGCAAATAATTGTAACTTAATAAATGCAAGTTGTTCAGAGTACATATATTATAAGTGCTCCGTGGTGTTTTCTTTTTTACTTTTACTTTTAATTTAACAGAGAGTGAAGCTCTTTCTTAAAATGTTACTAAAAATCTGGTCTATTTAAGAAAGTCAAAGCTTCTTTTGATGAAATTCTTGCAATGTACTGCTGAAGAAGATTGGAGAATAGAGCTTGTAATTTATCAGGAAATTTAAGCAGAGAAGAGAACAAATTCAAGGAACTCAGAGCAGCAAGAGCAATTCAGTCCTAGATTGTCTGAATTGTCTATTCTAACAAAGTTAGAAAAGATGACTTCCACTGTATAAGATACATTGCCAAACCAGGAGGAATTGTGTCAGAGGTTGAGCTTTGAATTCTTAACTTTTGAGAAAATAGCTGTGAGGTTTTAATACAAAGATAAATATTTTTCCTCAGAAGTAGGAGACTTGACTATCTGTTCTTATAAAAATTTTTTATGATCTCCAGTTTTAAATGATTTCATTTTCTTTTCGAATACTTGATTTCGTATGGTATCTAAGTGCATGGTTTCTAAAGTCAAAATGTCTGGGTTCAAATTCTTCCTTTAACAAACAAAGTGACATTGGACAAGAATAACTTAGCTGTGTTGGGACTCCAGTTCTTCATTTGATAAATAGACGTGGAAATAGTACTTATTTTTTACAACTATTATGACCATTGAATATGATGATATTTATAAAACACAAAGTAGGTGTTCAATAAATATTGAATTGTATTCTTTCTTCTCACTTAAGAGTTTCTTTACATGGCACATAACATATAAGCTCTAAGAGTATGGTTTTCATGTGAGCATAAATAATCTTCAAGAAATTCAGTGAAAGTATAATCAGCTCTACATTTTAATTGCACGATGCACTGTATTCATTCATAATGCTGTCACAGTAAGGATTATCTCATGTTAAAGAACCTATTCACATACTCAGTCCATTATGACAAAAGATATGGTGTTATTGTTCAAAAGTTTGCCATTGAAGCCAACTCTGGCATCTGGCTAGTAGTGAGTGTGTGTTTGTACAAGAGTGTATCAACCTTGCTTCCCATAATAGATTCTGAGTCTCCCCATTGCTTTATTCTTTTTTTATACTAAACAATGGAATTCCTCTTTGATTATTATACATGCCATCAATGAAGTACATCATTTCTTAATATTCCAATGATGACAGAAATTTCTTTACCTTTTTATCTTGTAGACACTCAAGTTTTCCTTTAGCTACTCATAACCCTGCATTATTTCACCTTCCCATATAGTAATTAACTCATTCCAGTCTTCCCAAGGCATTCTTGGTCTTTCTACTGAAAGTAAACCTCTCAGATATAGCAAATCAGGATAGTAAGGGGCTTTATTTCTTTGTTGATAATCCCAATCTAAAACAACTTTTTTTTTTGCTCCTGAATTTTCATGTGACCTAATTATGTTATACTATTTAGTACTTATTCAATTCATGTTTTCTGCTGTGTAAAGAGCTTTACCACCAGAGCAGATTTTCATATAGTGAGGAGGCAACCAGATACATACCATTTTTACATGAGCACTGAAACCCGTCAAGCTAAATTCAAGTAGCACTAATTGCATCAGCTTGAGAATTTTAATTAATTCTTTCAGTATAAAGAGTGACAATAGCTACTATGGCAAGTCTGATTCTCAGCCCAAAACTCAACTGAAAAACAAAAGTTTTAAAAAGTGTTATATGATCCAAATACTATACAGTATTTTTTTTTACTTAGTAACCCTAAGTAAAAAAAAAAAAAAAAAAAAACCTATATGTTTCCATAATAAATTTGACAATTTGTTTTGGCTAGGGAGAATATAAAACACACAGGTATTGTTGAAAATATCTATTAGTTGTGAATTTTTATCAATACATTTGAAATCATATAATAGGTAATAAATATATTTAGAATCATGTTTTTCTGTTATTATATTTCATAAAACAATTGAATTTAACTCTTTTATCTAGAATTTCAAAATACCTTGTCAACATTAGAAATATTTTGGGGACATCTAACAGTTTTATAGAAAATCTTATTTTCACTTCCACTTTCACCATTGGAGAAATAATGCCTTTTTTGATAGCATGATGCATTATTCACATGAGGTTTAGCTCATGTCCAAAAACACATTCAACATAATATATTAGAAAAGTTTTTTATCTTCATCTCATGTATGTATACTGCTGATTTCTACAAAGCACAAAACACTTGAAATACTTTTTAATAACATAAAATTAATTTACAATGTTATAAACATAAATTATTAATTTTTTCAAGCTAATGTTGGCTAGCATTATTGTTTGTATTTTGGGTGGGGGTTAGTGGCTCCTTTCTAGTGAGTCAAATTCCTGGAAACTCTAAGGATAAGATAGACCAAAGTAATCTCATATTTTACTGAATTGATTCAGTTTATTGTTTGACCATGTAACAGTGATTTTATGTCAGTGGTGTCACTTTTCTGCCAAAGGTTCCTTGAATTAAATTCAAATTGGCTGTTGTAAATATGGCCTCTGCCATAGCTTGTCACAGTCTGGTGCCAGAAGCACAGTGCTTTTACAGTTCTTGAGATGTAAATTTCTGATGTAGTAGGATGTAATAAAGTACCTCAGCTTCTCTACCAAGAGAACTATTAGGTTGTTGTTTTTTGTTTGTTTCTTTTGAAGTATTTTTCCTCTCTTGAGAAAATGTAAATTTGGTTGCATGTGTTTTGTTGGATCTGTTTGAAAGAGGATGGAGTATGTGTGTCAATAGCCAAAAGAATTTTTTTTCCCCCAAAAGGAAACCTGAGGAGGATTTCATGCTATCCACAAGTTATGTATTCAATATTATGGTTACTGTTATTGTTAAATGATTTGCATTTCAGGAAAATAGTTGATTTTCTAAAAACTGTTAATACATGTGCTGTACCTACAAAATATATTTGTACAGAAAAACAAGGCTTTATTTTTATAAAATCAAATAATATGGGCAAAGTTTGTTTTAGGCCACATATGGAGATGCTGAATGGTTTTGACCATATTTGATTAACTTGATAATTTTAAAATTTCTCATCTGTAACTTGGAATTAATATCTTCTTGCTTGGACAATTTCATAAAATTTGTTCATATATTGGCCTTCCCTGCTGGCGCAGCCGGTTAAAACACAGCACTGAGAATCTAAAGCCGCTTCCGCATGAGTTCGATTCCCGCCTGCCCCGGAGGAGACCACATGGCGAGGCAGACCTCTCCTGACCCGCCCGCTGCTCCCCTCAGCAGTGTACTTCATCGATCTGCCTGTTCTGCTCCCCACTCTGTCTCCGGTGAAGCCTCTCACCATCCCTGAGCCTCTGGCCTGTACCCCAGTTCTATATGCACAAATAAATAAATCTTTAAAAAAAAAAATTTGTTCATATAAGTGAAACATTACTATAAAATTGTATAGAACTACAACCATTCCAACTATCTATCATATGTTTGTCCATCCATCTATCATCTATCATTATTTATCATCTAGCTTACATCAGAATAATTGAACAGTTCATTTAAGCATGAGTTTTTTTTTACTTTAACAAATTTTATTTCAATTAATTTTCTAATAAAATAGCTCTATCCGAGGGAAAAACCTTGTTTTTAACCACCAGTATCTTTTACAGCATTGCTATTTAATTCATATTCATGAAAGAAAGTGGAAAAATATGATTTGTTTTTAAGTATCCATGGTAGATAAAGATTTAGAAACACCCATTTACCGAATTGTGTAATGGAACAGAGTGGGTGATTAAAATGGTAAGTTTTATGTAGCGATCAAGGCTATAAAGCTGTGAAATGAAGAGAAAAGAGTATGTGGCTGTGTACGGAGGCTTTCACTTTCTCATGTGGAAAGCATTTGTGCTTTACTAGGTCAAAGACTGCAGTAAGAAAAGATTAGGCTAAATTGCTAGCCTGCAGAACCAAACGCAACACACCTCAGCAGCTCCAACTAGAACGATCATATGGAAATGTGACATTAGTATCTAGCTTACCAGCTGTGCACTGTAATCACTCAGTTAATGACTTTGCACGGGGCATGTAGCCCATTCTTTTCACCATATTCTAGAATACTTTTCTCCTAGTCTGATGATTTTTAACACCTGTGTGACGTAAATTTTTTTCTTTCTCATCATTAATCTGCCTTTTCACAAATAAAATTAAAACATAGAAATTAAGATTAAGAACATGTATTTGATATTTTATTTGTGAAAATAATGTATATAATGCTTCCAATTGTCTTTCCGCCCATTAGAATTGCAATTTTTGAGTCCCGCTGAGACATACATATACATATAGCTATATACACACACATACTTATTAGTCAAGCAAAATAACTTCCAGTGCAAAATTCTGAAGTCAAATATGAAATACAGATATGAAAATATTTACTTTCATACTAGATCTTAAACTGTTCATGCAAGTGGAAACCAGCATAGAACAAACAGTATTACAAGTCGAAAGTAATACCAGGAAAAGAGAGATTATTGTTGAATCATTTACAAGGCCAGAGCAAATATTTTCAGGTTTAAAGAGTTAAAGTTATTTTGATACAACAAATAGAAAATTTGATGTGAATAGTCTTTGACATAATGAAAGGATGTTATTTGGGGCGCTCGTTTTCTTATATTCCTGGCTCTCGCAAGATAATTCTTGAGGAATAGGTCTCAATTTGGTAACTTGGAAAGTTTACTTCATGTAACTATTAAGACCAATTATTTATACGGTTTCAACGTTGAAAAAAAAATGTCCCTGGGAAACAAAAAAATGTTTCTGATAATGGAACTAACAATGTAGAGCAGTGAATGACACAATAGGAGAAACTGTTTCAACTGGCCTATAGATGGTGCTATGGAGAACATTTAAAAGTTTTACACCTTTAGGTCCGGGTACCACAGTTCCATAATGGCGCAAAACAAACAAACAAACAAACAAAAACACTGATACAGGTTATTGAAAAGCCAGGTGGTAAAATCTTATGATATTTAACTCTGCCTCTAGTCACAGGAGAGGAATTGAGAAGAAATAATTCCCAAGATAATACTTATTAGACCAAATGCCAAAGTTTCAAACTGGAGCAAGAGCAGCTGGCGAATTTTTGAGCAAAAAGGCACATGTGAACAAAAGTGAAAAGATAAGTTGGCTAGACACTTATGTGAAATACCAGATCACAAATATAATTAATAAAAGAGAAATGGAAATTTCTGATATATAGAGAACCATTCCACAGCCTGAGTGTCCATTCTAACTATATCAACAACATTTTACCTTTAAAAGCACAAGAAACATGTAATGCCCAACTCTATTTTCCCTAATCCTGTACAGCCTTTTAAATCGACAACCTAAAATATCATCTTCTCAATAACTTTACTTTTTTTGTTTTTTCTTTAAGAAAATGGGAGCACTTGAGATCCATCTTACAATGTGTTAGAAAACTTAGTTTTTCCTTTTATTTACTTTCTTATTCTTAGCCACAGGACTTGGTGACACTTAAGATGTAAAAGATTTTTTCTATTTTTGATAAGGCTTTTTATTTATTTTGATACTGTCAATAATATTTTCTATTAGGTTCAATACCCAAAGTGAATAAAGTGCTTGCCATGGTTTTGGATGTATGCAGTAAATCAAGTGTTGGTCTATTTTATGAACCCAGAGAAAGTGACCCCAGTGACATGTAGGAATGGCATTTCCCAGCCCCACTGTTTCATTGTTAATGGTTTAATGACTGCAATGAAGCAAGATGCTGAGTGATCACATTTCTTCCTCTGAGTAGTCTGCCCCTTTCTTCCTCTAGCCTTCCTGTTTGTCCTCTACCACTTCTGAGAAGAGGCATTTTTTTTTTTTAGTCTAATTGTGTAAAGGCAGTAGAAGGGGAAAGAAGGCTTAAGGTCAATAAAGTGTATACCCTTCATTTGATTATCTCTTCAGGATTTAAATCTTTTCCTATTCTCAGCCTTTCCTGTTTAGCATCCCTGTAAGTCCTGGGTTACACTGTTCATAGGTACAATGCAAAATAAAATGTGATTAATAAGAAAACATGCTGAGATGACCCTAATGTTAATTTCTAGAATGAATCATTCCAGATGAGTTATTGACGGAATTGTTTCACATAGGATCATTTTCTCAAATGCTAGTGTTAGTGGAAGCCTTACATAAAGAGAACTTAATCAGAAAAGCAGATAACCTGTATAAGCTAGGTAGGCAGAATTCTCATGCATCACAAAATGTCCACATTTGATAACATCAAATGAATTTTCTATACTCTAATATGAACTACTTGTTGAATAAAATACTGGTTAAAGCAAGCTTTTCACTTCCAGCAAAACTACTCCAAAGACACAATAAAATATTGAAATAATGGCTGTGGCTTATATTCAGTATTTATAACTACATATTTATCAATATCAAGCAATTGTTTACCATATATTGCAAATACCATTTCCAATAACCCTTTCTATTATTATTATTGCTATTGTTACTGCTATTATTAGTTTACCTTGTGTTATAACTGCTTAGATTATCTTTACTTTAAGCTTTTTGTCTACAGAGGGCATTATGTCCTACTCTTCCTCTCTTAATACCAAGCACTAATGCATAGAAAAAATCATAGGAGAAATAAAATATGACTTCTACTAACTTTGATAAAGAAACTAAGAGATAGGAAAAGTTAAAATTTCAAAGTTACATTACTTGTTAGCAATGTAATCCGGGACTTTTAGCATCAAATCATCAATAATTGTGGACAAGGAATGCTACTCTCACTTGTTTTTATTGCTGGAGGGAATATAAAGGAAAAAAAGAAACTTTCTGTTACTGTGACTTGCTGAATAATCTAGGCAATTAGGCTTACATAAACGTGTGTTTTAGATCTAAAGTATTAAAGATAGAAAGTTGGGCCCTCCCTTGTGGGTTAGTGCACAGCATTGCAAGCTGGTTGCAGCCACTTCTGTGGGAGTTTGATCCCCGCCCCGGAAGTGACCCACATGGCGTAGCAGACCTCTCCTGACCCGCCTGCTGTTCCTCTTCATCCTTCTGCCTGTCCAGCTCCCCAATCTGCCATGGTGAGTCCTCTGATCCCCCTGTATCTCTGGCCTGTATCCCAGTTCTGTATGCATAAGTAAGTAAATCTTTAAAAATATATAGAAAGGCATTTTTATGGGAAAAAGGGTAATTATTTCAGATTAGGGATTTGTGAGCTACACTTCTGAAAGTACTCTTTAGACAGCTTCACCCTTTTCATACAAGGCCATGTTCTCATCTGGGATGGCTTCATGGGATTTATTAACATTTACTGCAGGATTGATACATCCTCTTCAACTTATAGATTCATCAGACAACTGTGGTTCAGATCTGTGGTTCAAATCATGCCAGAGAGAATTACAGCAGCACAACCTCTCAGTGTCCAGGGCAGAATTTCTATTCCAAATCTTTGGTTATCCATCTCCTAAGCTTCTTCCATACCATAGAATGGGTTTCAACCCTGCCTACTCATTAGAATGAATCAAAAATTCAACCCTGCCTACTCATTAGAATGAATCAGGAAACAAACAAAAATTCCTCACAAGATCTCACTTCCAGCTAGTTGGAAAGTGTTGTTAGGCACTGAAGCCCCTCAGATGAAGGCAGTGAATACCAGGTGTTGAGCACTAGTTCTAAAACCATGAGGGGAAAAACAAAAAAAACGTGTTCTTGTGAAACGGGAAGAACAGTAAGAGCAAGTCCACCTTTTCATAGAAGATTTAAAGTGGCTGCATATTTAGCACCTGAAACAGAATGTACTAGAGTGTAACAGGAGTGGTAGTCAGAGGCGAGAGAGGAATCAAACATAACCCAGGACTATCTTGGACTAATAGATCTGATTTTCCATGTGACCCCACACTTAGTCCCAGGACATTGTAAGTCTGAAGGCAAGGACTGCTTTATTTCACTCTTCTTATTATAACATACTGGCTACACGTGTTTTCTGCAAGGTGAAAACATTTAAAGTGACTTTCCCCTCTCTGCTTTACAAAATATTGCTCACTTAAAATAAACACTAAAATCCTATAACGTTGATGAAAAGAATAGCTGCTAAATTTTTCTCAAAACAGAAGCCAAGAATTTCAATAATCTGTTATGCAAAAGATTTTCTGGACATGTATTATGGAAATGTGTTAACTTTGTTCTATTGATTAGAATATGCCATTTGCTCTGAGATTTTGAAAATCATCATTTTACTTACTTTTTTTTTTT
>NW_004567111.1:48445362-48449777 GCF_000260355.1 Condylura cristata
TAAAGAAAGTCCTGGGCAATGCCCTTCAATCAGCTTAAATCTTTGAGTTTATGGCTTCTATGGTTACATTACTATAACAGTAAATGTGTTTCTCTCATATGCCATGCAGAATTATAGATCAGAGAGGCCTTCCAGAATATATAGCTTCATGAAAAGCTCTGAAAGACACATTAGCTCATGTCTCTTTCACATCACAAAAGACGATCAATTCTTGAATGAAAACATAATTTCTTGCAAAGTAGTGTTAATTTTGCTTGGCATATTCCATATGCTTTCTCTACCCAGGTCTATTAAACAGTAAAATGTTGCCAATCACTTTTTCTAGGGAATTGTTTAATTCAATTATATCAGACTAGATTATTCAAGACACTGATGGGCATATATAAGAAAATAATCACATAACTAAACAATCAAAATATTTAGAAATAGAAATTATTCATGTACATTCTAAATTAAAAGGAGAAACAAATGATTTAATATAAATTTATAAATATTTATTTATATACATATAAACATATATACTTTATATGTTCAGTGTGGTCCTCCACAGACTTCTGCCTTTGTCTTTTTCTTCTCGATGTAGTTTCTGAAGGTTTAGTCTTCAAATATCCTTCCTCGTAGAATAACTTCCTTCATTTACCACCCCCTAGCAGATGACTCCCAAATCTGTGCATAAACTCCTTTCTTGCACAAATCCTCCTTTGATGTATAATTTCATATTGCAAATTGAAACTGACACTAGATTGTCCATCTAAATGTCAAATAATGAATTTTTAGATGACTCCATTATAAAAATCAGAGCTAAGCAAATAGCTTTTGGTGTCTTGTCTAATATGTTACACAATGCTCAGTTATCTTTTATAGAGTTAACAAACTTAGTCATTCAGTGTCTGCATTAGCCTCACTATTTTGTATTGTTTACCCTTAAGGTTTCAGATTTTTAACCTTACAGCTAACAAGCACACATGGAAGCATTCTAGTTAATCCTTTGTAATGGCTCCTTGACTTCACTGCTTATGATAAAATCACTTCCATTGTAGTTTCTACTGTTTCTCTGCTGGAAAAATCGACTTCTCCAGTAACAACAGCTACAAAAACTTGTCTTTGCTGCCCATATTCCAAAGTTTAATTTCTCATGAAGCACCAAAAGAAAAGATATTATTTAGGTTTGGAAATTTGTATTTGAACTAAGGAGATGACGATCAATAAACTTTCTTTGTTGTACTTTCATATACTCTGTAAATAGCTGTCAGATTTTGGTTTCCCTTACGAAGGAAGGGCAACCTTATTCCAATGGTTCTAGATGTTATTTTAAACCAAGTTTTTACTTTATGCTTTTGTGCGATTAAATGAAAAGAAAAAAACATCTATACTTAGCCATTTCCTAGTGGGGAAAGAAAATGAAATGGAAAGAAGAATAATGCAATCACCCACCATAGACAAGGAGAGAGGGTTT
This sequence comes from Condylura cristata, assembly GCF_000260355.1. Classification (NCBI taxonomy): domain Eukaryota; kingdom Metazoa; phylum Chordata; class Mammalia; order Eulipotyphla; family Talpidae; genus Condylura; species Condylura cristata. The sequence goes on from NW_004567111.1 coordinate 48,446,819, forward strand.
TATAAGATTAGTCAATCTTAAGGTTTTATAGAGAGCCCAGTGGGCTGTTACCAAGATACATAAAAAATTTTCTTTCAGAAATACATGCAAGTTTCACCACACTCTATGTACTAATAACAGCTGACACCATGTGGACATTAGAGAGTTAAATAATAAAAACCCCATTGTATGAAATCAATGGGTGGCAAGTAAAGTGGTTATTTTTACAGCAGAGGGAAGACTTTTTCAGCTATAGCTTAACTTGCTTCTCCAAAATGAAGGACAGTCTATGCAGAGACAATAAGAGGGTTATAAATTATGGCATCAGAAAATTTTAAATAAAGAGATAATTTCCTAAATTTCCAGAAATACACAGATTTGCCCATCATCTAATTAAGAACATGGTTGGTTAAGATCACGACAGAGGTGATGAAGATGCTAATAAAATTGCTATCTCCAAGCATCTCTATATCAATTGCCAGACTGTACATTCCATTTTTGTTTCACCAAATCACATGTCCCATGAATTCGTTGTAAAGCTCGATACCTGGCAGGACATAAAAATTTCTAAAGAGATACTGAGAATTTCCTACAAATAAAGTGAAAATCCTAGTTAAAAATAAGGACAACTTCTGTTAGAATATGACTAGCATACAATAAAGAAGCAAGTGACAGAAAAGGAAGTGACAGAATTTTCTCATAAAGGGCTTGCTGTTTACCAGGGACTTATATGTGCACATTTATCAATTCACTTAAGCTTTCTGCAGATACTATTATAAGGCAAGTTATAAGTGTAAAGAAAGTAAAAATGAGAGGGCAGAATAGTTTATCTTGCACAGGATATGATCTGTATAAAAAGTAATCAAGGAAAGGGAGACCTGGTGATGCAAGGGATTAAAGCACAGCACTATGAAGCTATCCTCAGCCACTACAGCACAAGTTCAGTCTCCAGCCAGGGTGGTGACCCACATGGCACAGGAGACCTCTCCTGTTCCAACCACTGCTCCCCTTAGGAGCAGTAAATCTACTTGTTCTGCTTCCTACCTCTGGGAGGTGAATCATCTCACCTCCCACACCTCTGGCCTGTACCCCAGTTCTTTTATGTCTAAATAAATAAATTTTTAAACAAAAAGTAATCAAGAAAATTAAGCGATTAAGATCTGTTTTAGAAAGAGTATTTGATGAATTGGTAAGAAAAAATTTATATATGATAATTTATAGCATTTATATATAAGATAGTATCTTCATAGGACATCAGTGAGAGATAGAACCCCATGAGAAATATTATGAAAAAAGGATAAAATATCTAGGAAGAAAATTAAAAAGAAATTAGCAAGATCTAAGGAAGGATAAATGTGAGATAAAAAAAGAGGGGAAAACAAGAGATTACATAAGTGTTTTTTGAAATATACATAAAGATCATCTAGAAAACTATGATATACTCTCCAAGAATGTATAGGAACCAAAACAAAATAATTACATTTGCATGAATTGGGGACAATGTGTGAGTGCATAATTGGTGTGAGGGGAATTTGTTATTTCTCTTCATATAGTTGTTCATCTTTGTAGCCATACATAGACCACCCATTATTATTTTAAAGATTTATTTATTTATGCATATTGAACTGGGGAACAGGCCAAAGGTTCGGGGCAATGAGAGGATCCTCCAGGTACAGAATGGGGAGCAGAACAGGCAGATCAATAAAGTACACTGCTGAGGGAGCAGCAGGCAGGACAGGAGAGGTCTGCCACGCCATGTGGGTCAGCTCCCTGACCAGGAAACAAACTCATGCTGAGGTGGCTGTGGCTAGCTTCGCAGTGCTGCATTTAACCCATTGCGCCACCAGGGAGAACTCAAGAAATAAGTTTAATTAAATCCTAGCTGTGAAAGAAATAATTTTTTACAAATAGTCAAGCCATGGAAATATCTTAAGTTCTCCCCCAAACGGATGATTGAAATATATAATTGCTATCACTGAGCTGTAACTTGGAAACTGGAAAGTGGAAGTTAAGATTAGAGACATAGTGTGCTAGCTATGTCAATATCTGGAAGATTTAAAATCAAGTAATGAGGGCCTCCCTGATTGCATGAGGGGTTAAGTTGTTGCGCTATGAAGCTATCTGCAGCCACTGCAGCACAAGGTCAATCCCAGGCCATGGAGGTGACCCTCATGGTGCAGCAGACCTCTTCTGCAAGCCCACTGCTCCCCTCAGCAGTGCATTTCAGTCAGTCTGCCTGATCTGCTCCCCACTCTGTCTCTGGTGAATCCTCTCACCTTGCCCTATCCCCCAGAACCTCTGGCCCACAACCCAGCTCTTGTATGCACGAATAAATAAATAAATCTTTTTAAAAATCAGGTAATGATAATTCACTATTCCCTTTACAGAATGTAAGAAGATGCTGATAATCTCTCCATTGCATGACTGGAGGAGTAAGAGAGGAATGCTTTTCTTCTTCAAAGCATCTTCTTGACTAACCTTATATGGTCACAGTAACAGGCTTTGGTTTTACACATTTAATGTTCCTGTCAAGATTTTTAATGCAAGTGATAACAAGCTTGTAACTCTATCATTAATATTAAATTACTACTTTCCTCTTCTTTAATGTCATCTGTAGTGGGTATACACTCCATGAGGGAAATGTAAACAATCTTTGTTGCAGGAAAAATCATGTATTGGAGCAACTAATAGATATTGATATTGATGAGGAAGAAATTCTGGAAGAAAAAAATGCTTAAATTAAATATATTCCTTTACATGGTGTAACTTAAATGTGGGTTAAAAAAAACTAACATTAGGCCCTCCCTGGTGGCGCAGTGGGCTAAAGCACAGCACTGAGAAGCTAAAGCTGCTTCCGCATGAGTTCGATTCCTGCTTGCCCCAAAGGTGACCACATGGCGTGGCAGACCTCTCCTGACCCGCCCGCTGCTCCCCTCAGCAGTGTACTCCGTCAGTCAGCCTGTTCTGCTCCCCACTCTGT
>NW_004567111.1:48450114-48453428 GCF_000260355.1 Condylura cristata
GCAGGAAATACTGTACATCTGTAGGCACTGACCTCCTACCACACAGCCCTGCAATTCAATTAAAGCCACGTTGTGCATTCCCGTCATAACATTGATCGGAAGAGCACACGTCTGAACTCCAGTCACTGCTCGACATCTCGTATGCCCACCCCAACAAAAAAAAAAAAAAAAAGACACAGTTAACCTTTTTGGTATTGGATTAGCCAAATCTGTTCCTTTAGAAGAAAAAAATAAAATCTAAGGTTTTAAAGTAATGTATTCAGATTAAATAAGGACATACACTCACTCCAGAAAGAGAAGACTATCTCAGCCCAGAAAATCCTGAAAGTATTTGAAGAAAAAAAAGGACAGTAAGGATTGAGTGAATGTACAGAAACATGGAAGAGATACAGGCAGGAAGCAGTCCCACTCTGGCTGGGCATTTGTTGTTTCTGAGAATTTAGCAAACAAATATGCAATAATAGTTTATCCCACTTCTAGTAAAAATAGATGGGTATGGTGAGGTCCACTCTTGACTGCACTTCATATTAAAGGAAATTTCTGGAGTTGACAATTGCTCTCAGAAGTAAAAGCAGATGTTAGAGGCAAAGCATTAGGATTAACAATAAAGACAGGTTTTTAGTAGGAAAATTTATTTTCCTTCTAAGGTATTTTTCTATAATATTTCTTTGGGCAAAGATGCAGAGATTTTCTCTAATATAGAAACATACATTTTTTGTGTGTGCTTTAGCAAAATCACATTTTGCTAGGATATATATCATGAAAGTTTTTTTTTTTTTTCTAACATTGGCACACAGGCTGCTGTAGTAGTACCATGAGATTCCCGATTCCTATCAGCCTTCACATTTTACTGTTCTTGGATCTGATAATAGCAAAATTGAGACAAGGAACCAGGAGGATGTCCACAAACAAATAGAACTCTAGATTTTTCTTGTAAAAAAAAAATTAACAACTCGATAAAACAGAGCAACAAGATAATGCATAACAAATAGAAGGAAAATCTGGAGAAGCATTGAACTTCCAGAAGTACTGTTTAAGGAATTCATTCCTATTTATTGACTCTCAGAGTGCATTTCGGTATGCTAACGTCTAGAACTGAAAGCAAGAGCTAGTTTGAAAATGATTCAGGAGCAATATCATCATGGACTTTTACTACAGAATGCTGCAACAAATGGAAACTTTGAAGTACGCTGGGACAGATTTTTATTGATTTAGAGAAGAAGAATATCAGGCTTGTTTGGCACTTTTGAAAATTTGTTCACTAGTTGAGTCATTGCACCCAAAGGAAAATATAGACACATTTGCTTAATTGTGAACTTGCCCTGATGGTAATTCTTTTCACACAAGTGACAAGACATGGCCAAGTGGAGTGATTGTTCCATCTTGTTACTACTGATAGAATCTTAGATATATGAGTGAAAATTACTTTTATAAAAAAACTAAAAATTTTGCCCTGTAATATTAATGAATATCAGATAATCACATTGTACACTTGAAATACCTTAACTCAATAAAGCTGGAGAGAAGTTTTGTACTGTTAAATACAAACTCATGAGCAGGATCTTTTGTTCACTTCAACAAGAATGAAAAACAACACAAAAATTCCCAGTCATAAAGCTGAAGAACAAGAAAACATACTGTGTTAAATGAGAGGCAAAGAGGAAGAAAGATATCTAATACAAAGAGCAAGTAAGACAAAGAGAATGTTCTAGTGAACATAAATTTCATAAGGATTTGTATGAAATTAAGAAGGATAATTGTATAGACTCTATAAAACATGCTAATAATTAAAGCACAAGTTGTTTGCATTAATTTCATGAAAAGCACAGAAAAACTATAAAAAGTAAAAACAAAGGACTCAATTTATTTGGTTTATGGAGTAGTAGACACATGTAGATTATGTCCTGTAGTTTAGACTCAGTGATTGACATTTAGGTTTGAGGATTTATAAAATCAGTAAGAGTTTTCAGAGAAAAACAAAACACACAAACTGCTGAGTTGTGATTAATCCATTGCTTAAACAAACTAGTATAATCTAATGAGAGCAGATAAGGAAGATGGAACATGAAGCTCCCATATTTTTCATCATTGATATTAAAGGAAATTGCAAACTGTAAATACCAGAACAATTTGGGGGAGCTGAACATTTTAGATAAATTACTATTTGGCAAACAATTCTTAAGGCAAATTTTTTACTTTATGATACTCATGAAGATAGAATTACTCACCCCAGCATCACTAAGTCAACTCATCAAAAAATCTTGAAAGAATTTCTACCAAAAAAGGAAAAAAAAATGGTATGAAACTGAACAGTGGCAGAAATGGGGCAAAATTCCCAGACTAAAAAAATATTAATTTCTTAGTTATTACCTATTATCTGTTCAATTTTAGAAGTGTAAGTCCTGTATTATCATATAAGCATGTCTTTAATTTTGAATAGTAAATATTCTTAAGAATTATTTTGCTGCTTTAGAGAAATCTTTCTGGAATTTATGATTTATAATGCATCATTTCAAGGGGAAATAGCAAAGTATATTATGATCAGTGTGATGGACTGAAATATGGTCCCCAAATAGACTATATCCTAATTCCTGGAACTTACAAGTGTTTCTTTGTATGACCAAGGGAGTTATAGTTGCTATTCAATGAAGAATTGCTATAGCAGAGAGTAGCCTACAAGGCCTTATGTGCTCAGTATAATTACAAGGATCCTCTTAAGGGAAATTCACAGAGTCAGAATAAGAGGGCTGAGTGAAGATAGGAGATTGATCACGTGTTTTGAACCTGGAAGAAGGGTCTACAATCAAGGAATACAGGCATCCAGGAGAAGCTGAAAGCAGCAAGGGTATGGATTCTTCCTCCTCAGACCCTCTAGAAGGATGCTTTGACCTTGGTCCAGTGAGATTGACCTCTAAAATTAAAAGAAGTGTTTCTAAATTTGTGTTGTTTTAAGTCACTGAGTTGGTGATAATTTTGATCTCATACTAATAAATTAATAGTACAATCTATGATTGTAAATATAAACATATGGCCTTTAATCTGTGCACAGTAGTTAGTTCTGGCCAATTTGATAACTTCAAGTCATTTTATATTTTTCAAAACCCCTACAATGAACTTAAATTGCTTTCAAGAATAGAATATACAAAACAAGTTTTATTAAATATTAGGGCATAGATAAATAGAATATGTGAGCTATTTTTATTTCTTCATAAAGTTTAGAAACAAAGGCTGTATTGAGATCAATCTTTTCCTTCTAGATTTTCATTGGTGGAAATGTTATTTGTCATTCATTAATTTTTAAAAAAAAATTTTTT
>NW_004567111.1:48453718-48478510 GCF_000260355.1 Condylura cristata
TTTTTTTTTTTTTGAGAATCATAGACCCCCTCCATGACCCAAAATGTGGCTTTAAAGAAAGGTGTTAATTGCTGATTTTCCACTTACAGCTAATCCTAATTTTGCAACTTCACAATGTCTTTCCCAGAAGACTTCTTTTGAAGTACATGCTTCTTTTGATTCTTATTCCTATCACTATTAACTTTTCCTAGGTTAAATTTTATAATTCATTCTGATATTCCTAGACAGTTTTAAATTCTTATCTGTTTTTAATTCATTGCCTTACCATTATTTTTCATGTAGTCTATATTTTCATCGAAAAGTTGATCATTGTAAGAGATTTTACAAGTGCTCCAGGACCAATACAATTCCTTCTAGAAGCTGATTCACTGCTTTCTTCTCAGATTCTGTAAAGATGACTGTACAATTGCTTTTTAAAGTTCAATAACAATAACCTGACAATTTCCTAAAATTCATTTTCTTAAATTTATGTGGCAACTATGAAACATTTTCAAAATTTCCTGGTTTTGGTGGAAAGTGTGTAATGCATTTTTATCTTCACCTCTTTAATTAAATAAGCAAGTTTTGGGATGCTTATGCTTACATGATAATTTTTCTTTTTTTTTTTTGTTTAAAATCCCTTACTATTAGAGGGGCTCTCCCTGGTGGCGCAGCGGGTTAAAGCACAGCACTAAGAAACTTAAGTCACTTCTGCATGAGTTCGATTCCCGCCTGCCCCGGAGGTGACCACATGGTGTGGCAGACCTCTCCTGACCAGCACACTGCTCCCCTCAGCAGTGTACTTCGTCGATCTGCCTGTTCTGCTCCCCACTCTGTCTCTGGTGAATCCTCCGCATCTCTGTTCTGTACCCCAGTTCTGTATGCATAAATAAACAAATCTTTAAAAAAAAATCCCTTACTATTAGAAAAAAGAAATGAAGCCAGGTTTCTTGAGTAATTGTTCCTTATGCATACACTAATTGATAATTGGATAAAAAAGAAAAAAAACACTTCAATATAAGCTCAAAAATTAATTTAATAGGACACAATGGAGTCTGACTTACTGTACTGGAAAACAATTTTTCTATGAGCTATTCTGCTCTAGATATTATGACTATCCTTCAAATCCAAGGTTAGTGTCTGAGTTTTTCTTATAGATAATTAAATCAAATTAATTCATTTTGACTTGATATATGAAATTGTTTATACATAGAAAAGAATCCTAAAACATTATAATACCATTTATTTTAGACACATGACAAATAAATCTTCATTAAAATAAAAAAAAATGATTGTTTGCATCTTCTATTAGTCTACCTTTCTTCAACTCTGTATAGTTAAATCACTATGTTGGGATGGAATAGTTTAAGGGACAAAGTTAAATAAAAGCATTTTACTGAAAATTGTTCTCCACGTTTTGCATTATACCATCACTTCCTTCTTTTTTTTTTTTAAAGATTTACTTATTGATGCTTATGGAACTGGGGTACAGACCAGAGGTGTGGTGGGTGAGAGGATTCACCAGAGACAGAAGGAGGAACAGAACAGGCAGATTGACAAAGTACACTGCTGAGGGGAACAGCAGGGAGGGGAGCTTCAGAAGAGTTATGGCTGGGGATCAGACTCCCAGGGAGAGCTTCAGAGTGTGGTGCTTTAACCGTTTGTGTCACCAGGGAGAGCCCTGTCCTGACTTCTTTATCTGCTCTGTTTTGTTTTATTCTTTATAGCACTCATCATCTTCTAATACTCAAAATAACTAACTTGCTTTGATGAAAGATAATAAAAGTATGCATATGTTTTCAAATATTATGCTATGTGTAAACTATTCTTATCTATCTTTATTGAATGATACATCCCAAGAATCCAGCATCTGACCAGACCTCAATTAGTATAAGATGAATATCATATACTATTCACATACTACTGAGAACTCAGCATTGTTACAGGCACTAGAAGTACAGTTATAATGTTAGAGTGCAAGAAATGCTGAGACACAGAACTGATGTGAAAGATAAGTACAAACCTTTATTGCTAGCCCAGGCTAGGGTCCCATCCCCAGAGTGTATGGACATAGCAGTCTCGCCCAGACAGAATGGACCCCAAGCCTCTGAACAGAGAGGCTTATATAGCGAAATCCACAGGCTGGGAAATTTCCAAAGTATACAGTCCATTAGGATGAGTCACTCTTGGATCCTCCTTCATGCAGGTGGTAATTGCAAGTAATGTCCTGCTGGCGCCTGGGCTTCTGACAACATCCAGGGCCTTCGACAACATCCTGTTAGTTTTTAACCACAAGCAACACTCCAATATTTTAACAATAAATGTAACAGACAAATTTTCATACAATTGATATCTATGGACTGAGGTTAACAGCACTCTAGCTAATTTTCAGAGAGAGATCAAGAACAGAAGAAATTTCAGATGGTTTATATCAAGTGAAACCAAAATAGGTGATGCACTAATATCCTGCCATTTGAGGGACTATGCCGGGTGGGGGGGGGGAAATCTCACTGCAAAAGGTAATCTTTAAACTGAACTTTACTGAATGTTAAAAATCAGAATGTCATAAAAAAATATTTTGAACAGAGAGCATTGCAATTGGAAGCCCTTTAAGAAATGTAAAACAGCATTATAAAAGTGAGCTGTGGAGGTTGGGATGAGGTGTCAAGGGTAAAAGATCTGTGAGTAAGCAAAAATCAGATTTATAGTGATAGGTCAGGAATGGGTGAAGGAAGTATTTTTGATAGGAAACCTATCAAAGGGGAAAAAAGAACAAGTACTGTGACAGAACCACCGAAATAAAAGGTTGTGCCCAAGAGATGAGGCTACATAATTAAGTAATTGTCAGGGGATGTATTAGGGGAGAAAGGGTGTCCTGAAGGAATTCTGAGGAGTTTTGTGGACTCCACCCCCTACTCCAGTAAACTACAGCTCTCAGCAATACCACAGGGACAAATGCGAGAACCCAAGGGTGGAGCTAAGTAGGCATTCTGGGACTTTCAGGAAGATATAAGAGAGCCATACGCGACGCTCTGTCTGTCTTTCCAGACCCAATGGCTCTCTGGACCGTGGGGCTCTCTCCGGACCATGTGGCTGGTGGCTGGTGGCTTGGCTCTGATGAGCTTTCAGTGTGTTACTGGAGTTCAAAGTCAGCAGAGCTGGTAGGATGTTCTAGTTAACTTGTATCGCTTCTCTCTCTCAGGGTTGTGGCTTTTCCTTTCTCCTTTGTAAATAAACCCATTATTGACCCTTTTGTGTGTGCCTACAGTACAAATGAATTTTAAGTGTGCGGTGAGGACCCACAGACAGGCAGCCCAGTTCACAGAGGGTTGCCCTGTAACAGATGAATGTGTTATATTTGGAAGATACTCAGGTAATTTAAGGAAGACAATAATATGATTTTTTTTCATTGTAAAATAAGCTCTGCTTTCACTAAGAACAACTAAAAGATTGGAAATCATATAAAACAAACAAGAATACTATGAACGTATATAGCAGATCAGTGGATCAATACAACAGATCAGAGCTGAAAGTGCCTTGGCTGTAAGTTGCCTTATATATTTCAAATTTGGAGCTGAAGATGCTGACAATCTGAAAGACCAAGCGCAGCCTGAAATAGTCATAGCAGAATCTTTCTCTTTAACAAAAGAATTGGGAAAAGAATGGCCTGAACAGACAGAAATTTTAGAGAGTACTCTCTGAAGTTAATATCACAGGGGAAAAAATGCCACCAAACCACCTAACCACCAAAATTGCCAGCAAAGACAGTGAAATAACTTAGAAGGAAAAAAGGAAAATATCAGATGGTTTCACTTATAGGAAGAATATAAGGCAATGAAATAAGGAGGCAGGAAAAAGCCAAAACTTGCAGGGAGACTGGGATCTAAGGCATGGGGTGGGGGGAGGGAGAAATATCCAAACAGGGGAGGCAAGAACACAAGGGACTCTGCTGATGGTGCATAGGTGATGTGACAGTGGGGCTATATGGGGACTACACCTGAGGGGAGAAATCAAATACGGTACAAAAATGAACAATGATGTAAGGGCTTTTAAAAAAGTTTAATTAAAGGCCCTCCCTGGTGGCGCAGCGAGTTAAAGCACAGCACTAAGAAAATAAAGCCGCTTCCGCATGGGTTCAACCCCCGCATGCCCCAGAGGTGACCCACATGGCATGGCAGACCTCTCCTGACCCACCCGCTGCTCCCTTCAGCAGTGTACTTCAACGATCTGCCTGTTCTGCTCCTCACTCTGTCTCTGGTGAGTCCTCTCACCCTCCACATCTCTGGCCTGTACCCCAGTTCTATATGAATAAATAAATCTAAAAATAAAAAGTTTAATTAAAAAAAAATGAGTAGGTTAGATTTCTGCCCTAGCCAGTTTCTCACAAGGCATTCTAACACCTCTGTGGATGAGTAGCTTGCAGGAAGCTTTTATTCCTGCAGGGAAGGCCTTGTCTCTTCCTCTTGTGAAGTTAAGACTACAAAGAGACTCCCCACAGGATGCCACCTCCCACTCTCAGCTGTAGTGGTGAAGACAGAGGATGTTTTCACCATTAGAAAGAGGAATGAAGGAAACTGCCCCCCCCCAACCCCAGTAACAAGAAATCTTTCAGTAACTACCAAAGAGCTTAAGTGGGGGACTGAACTTAGGACTCCTCCCTTCCTTCTGCTTCCTTGAGGAATGATGAAGAAACAAAGATGCTATAATGAAAGACAACTAAGAAGTTGTTAGCCAGAGACCCCCTCCAAATGTTTTAAGTATTCTAAATCAACGAAAACCATAAAGTTCGAAATCTTTGAACACAATAAAGGAAGAACTATGGAAAGAGGAAAAGTATGGATAAATATGAAACATTTTCTTTCTTAAGTTTAACTCATGTTTGATGGATGAAGAAAAAAAATTATAATGCAGAATGTATTGGTTCTAAATACATAGGGAGAAATATTTATGACAATTATGTGATGATAAGGGAATAAAAGGAGGTAAAGGGATACCTGGACTAGTAAAATGTTGACAGCAGTACACTAATGAATTATGGAAGCAACTACGGAACAACTATGAAAAGACACACTTGAAGATACTAGGAATAAATTCAAATGACATTCTAAGACAAATGCTAGAAACCCACAGAAGGTGAAAAAAGGAAAACAGAATGCAAAAAATAGAATGAGAAACTTAGGCCCTGTATCAATAATTATATAAATAATATATATTGTACATCAAATAAACGATATATATTTGCAGAGTAGATTTAAAAATTACTCAACTCTCTATTGTCTCCTAGAAACCCACTAGATGGAAGATAAACAGCCTCAATTATCAGTTGCACTGGACAGGACAACAGGTACATGGGGAAAGATAGGAAATACTGAAATCTTTTTCACCCCAGAAGAGAGCCTTCAAATTTGAACTGGGGGAGGTATAGAAGATAGAGTTGTTCCTGACTGCAGCAGTCTCCAGGGAGTTTCAGTCTCCCTGGAAGCTGGCAGGAGGTGGAAGAGTCTGTGTTCAAATACCACAGGCTCTTGCTTTTCTAGTTCTTCATAGTTGAATCGTTTTTATTATTTTTATTTCCTATTTAGTCTTAGAACTAGTTCCAGCATCTTTAAATAATTATCTTAGAAATAATTTTCATCAGTTTCACTAGGGACTCAGTGGAGACCTCACACTTTTACCATTGTGATAAATTGATTATTAATGTATTCGTTCTTATAACTGCCTGTGAATTATAATTATCTAGAATTAAAGGTTTATTTAAAAATCATGAAACAATAATACAGGTACTTATATAGAAAATCACAAAGCTTATTTCTGTCTCCCAGAAAGCTTAAGTAGACAAGTAAACTAATTTTCTTCTTGTAGAGATCTCTTTCCATTTTCTGCAACCCATTATTATACTCAAAATAGCAATTTAATTGTAGTAATGTAAATAGAGTTGTATGAAAAAGCCTATGGATGAAATGTTACAGAAAGCACACGGTTTATACATTGAACACCCAAGAGGTCATATCTACATTTATTGTTTCTTAAATTAATTGTTGAATATCCAGCTAAATAAATGGAGTAAGTCAGGTTCAGTATTAGTGGATTGCATGCTTAAATTTTCTTCACTTTCATCATCATACTCTTCCTAATCCAACCACCTAATTATCACCACCATCATTTAAACCCCATTTGAAAATGTCAAGAGTATGGCATCAGGCCAAGGTCACTCAGAAACTTTCAGTCGTGACACTGTTGAAAAGGTTGTCATGATCTGTTTTATAACTATGCTTCATGAAATGAGAATAATAAAAACACAATTTTGTGGATTTTTATTTAATAGTCTTGTGCACCTGTGGTGAGAGATTCTTATTTCATGTTTTTTTTTTGCTCTCCGGTCAAAGAGACACAATTCTAAGAAGGCGAAGAAAAGTGGCAAAGGAGCAGTTCAGACACTGTTTGTGTAGCCGCTGAACCCCAAGAGCAAGAAGGAGTACCCTAGAGATGACAAGGAGGGAGAGTTGAGGGTTTGCTAACTGTTGCCTAATCAGAATGCAAATGCCTCTGCAGAGCCTCTAGTCATCACATTTTTTTTTTTTTTCTTTTGGGGCTAGTCTAATCTGCCTTTTGAAATAAAGCATAGCAGGTTTCAAACATCACACCACATCCCACCTGTGGATGGCATGGAGAGAAAGCAAAAAGAATCAAAAAGAACTAAATCATTTCTAAACCCAGGAAAGAAAGCTGGTTTGGAAATGCAGACCACCAACACTGCATAATTCCACCTCTCTATAAATAGCACATTAACTGAGAAGGTGAAACCCAGGCAATGACAGAATAATGTCTTCTGTGTGATTGCTTTATTTTTGGGGGGCAAGGAGAATATATTCTTTGCAGTAACTGGTGAATTAAATGAATTCTTCGTGGGTGGACATTCAACCCGAACCAGAGACTTCTTGATTATTTGATTTCTTTGGTGATATAAATAAAGTTGTAAAATGCACATAAAAAATACATTTTCCCTCTAGGACTTAAACTCCATTGAATATCCACATAAAAAATAATAATATTCAAATTTGACAAGTTAGAAATAAGTAGAAATAGTTTCAACCAGAAAGGTAACATCTTATCAAGCAGGGTCCGATTAAAAACATTGCCTAACATATGGGTGACTTGGTGATAGGAAACCCGCGGGGATTACAACTGAGATGGAAAAAGAAAAAAATAGAAAAAAATGTACAAAATTATGTAAAAATAAACTGTTATAAAAAAATTAAAAAAAAAAAAAACATTGCCTAAGCACAACTTCTGCTTTCCTCTGTTGTGGTTTGGTGGTTTTAGATATTGTAGGCAAGTGCTTAAGGAAAAGGAAGCTTTCTAAACAAGTGTCCTTCATTCCTTCATGCACAAGGTAATGAGATCTCAAGGATAAAGTCATAAGATAGAAAAAAAAAACTAAGTCCCCAAATCTCTGTGTGGAGAAGAATACCTTTTCCAAACACTAGGTTTTTATGAAAAAGATGACATCAACTGCTTAAAAGCAAGGTTACATCAGAGAAGATCCTGGGAGAATAATCTGAAATTTAACTCACACAGGCACTTCACACAAATGAGTCTAGACTTGAGGTGAAATTGGAAGATAGAAAGAGTACAAATAAATAATATAACCTTATGCATTAAGGAACTAGGAAAGGAGAACAAACAAAGCCAGTAGAACGAAGGTAATAATAATGATTAGACTGGACAGAAACAATAAGAAAGATCAAAAGAGCAATGGAATCAAAAGGTTGTCATTTTAAAAAGAAACAAACAAAGCATACCAACCTCTAGCTCAGCTCACAGAGATAATGAAGACAAAAACTTGAATAAATAGAATAGAAATGAAGGAAGATGCGAACAATTGGTATCTCAGAAATACAGAGGATCGTAGAAACTCCTACAAGCATATGTATACCAATATTTTGGGTAACCTAGAGAAAATGACATTTCCTAGCAATATACAACTTTCTGAGATTGAATCAAGAAGAAATAGAAAACCTGGAGAGACCAATTACAAGCAAGGAAATTGAAACAGTAATCAAGACAATATATATATATATATATATATATTGCCTATTTTAAGGTTTGCCAACTAGTGAAAAGAAAGAAAAAAAAAGACATATTTTAATTTATGTATGGGGGAGGCATTTCATTCACAGTCTGCTATAAATTAAGTTAAAAATATAAAATTTGTTTCCCCTTAAAGTTGCTTAGGAGTAATCAGAAATTAGAAAAGGAGGCTATTGGCACAGAGCTGCAGAGTGACAGTCCATAGGATCCAGTCTCATAATATTTGGCTCCTCATTCTAATTATTAGTTAAATATGTGTTCACCCTGCCAGGTTTAACGTTCAAGAAATGGAATTTCAACCTTATTCATTGCTGAATTCAGTTTAAAAAATGCCACTTACAACAGTCGCTATGACGAAAATCCACATAATTTTATTATCTGTTTCCAGTGTACAAAATGCTCGAGGGATAAAGCAACAGATTCATGTTTCCCTTCTTTTTTCCAGAGTCAGCAGCATCAAAGAACAGCACTTTGGAGACTAGATGAGTGAGTGGCTGCAGCTTAGGACCAGTTTATAAACCCCATCTAAGCTGAAAGAGCTACTCACCGATATGCTGCTGCTTCTCCAGGTGGCGAACATATTTCACTTCCTTTCAAAATATGCTTTCTTTCTTCAGCAAATACCACACTTGTGAGAGTCTGCATCCTCCTTCACCTCTCCCACAGTCTTCCTCAAGGTTCTGGTCTCGTCAGAGCCTCCATTCGTCAGGGTCTCAGAATGATTAGATGGTTCCAGTCCCTCAGCCCATATAAACATTAATACTTTTAAACGTTATCACCTGTCTCAAAGCTACAATTGACAATAGCATCGTTTTCTCTACGTCTTTTCAAATTTGAATGGGAAATCAGTGAAATCAGTTAAATCAGTATAGAAAAGTCAATGAGTAGTGTGTCGAACATATAAGACCAGGTATGCCAATTAAATGTCTGGATAACAACCAGAGTGCTTCTGTGGCCATTAGAAATGTTGGTTAGATGTGAAAAGAAACATTGGCTTTTTGTAATTAGATCCATTTCATGTCCAGTTTCATACGTTGTCTTACATTTACTTAAAATTACTGTCGCCTTAAACTGTAGTGAATTAATGAAGTTTCTAGGGAATACTCTATAGCTAATAAATATAAGAAATGTTGTATTTATGAAACATCATGAGAATTAAAATGTTCCCATAATATAAGGCATGAAATAGTACTTGGGGTATTCTGCAAAACTGAGAGAAAAATATGACTACACATATATTTAGAAATAAAAACCAACTTAGAAATTTCCATAGTAATAAAATAACAACTTAAAGACTTGTTTTTCAACATTAATAATCTAGTTCTTAATGCTTGGTTTTTAAATTTTTTATTATAATAGCTTACTTTTACATCATTTTGGTACCTTTTTCCATCTCAGTTGTAATCACCAATTCACCCATGTGTCATCACCATAGTCTCATGCATCTCCCCAGCCCCCAATTTTTGATCCCATTCTCCTTTCCACCCCCATAAAATGTCTCTGGTATATAGTTTTTCATTATTATTATCATTATTATTATTATTTCCCCCCTCCTCCCCTGGTCCTTTATACTCCTGCTATGAGTGAAAGTATCCTTAATACTTGATTTAATTGAATGCTTCAGATATCATTGGGAAAAATCACTAAGTTTGGTTTTTTTTTTATTTCATATACTGGTGACTTAGAAAAAGTATATTTGATCACTTCTTTTCTCCTTTATTTTTTCCCCTAAACCAAAGGCCCAGAATATTTAATATCTATATAAACAAACACAATAGTAATAATATACAAAGTCAGCAGCAGTCTCATTTATTTTGAATTTAAGTTATTTCTCTTCATTTATATTTGGTAACAACATAATAAAGTAGAAACTAATGTTCTCCTTGTATTGAATGATGAGAAACTGAATCAAAAAGAGTGTTCTGAATGATGTTCTTGGAGCTTAGTAGATTTTCTATCTTTTTAAAATTTTCCCACATCCACAAAGTCAAGTATACATCCTCCCTATACAATAGGACAATGAAATGAAGGGACTCAAGTTAGTATACCTGTATTGTAATTAATACTCTACAAGGAACTAATATCATTATTCTAAACTAGAAAATAAATCAATAGAATAAGGTCTTTGTGAAAATTAGATGAAAATTAGATAAAAATTAGATAAAATATGTAACATATGTCAACACTTAGCAAATTTTCAATAAAGTTTATCAGTTATAAATTCTTGCTTTTCAGTCACCAAGAATATTTAGGATAAAGTGAAACTATGCCAATTGTCATTATTATAATGTACTCATACATAACTACAAAAAAAAAAATTGAGCTCATCTCATTGAGCTCATCTCATGTGTACAACTTAAGCTATTTCCCAAGATGTTATTTAAAATTTTATTCACCCTCCACTCAATTTTACCAAAAAGATCCAATTTCCTTTTTGGAAAGAATTTCCTCATCTATGACATGAATTAATTAAGCGAAAAAGAAGTAGAGGATAGACATTAAGAATTCCGTTTTTGGAGGCAAATTCCCCAGTTTGAATCCCAGTTTTCCCACTGTATGTTTTCTCATTTTTTTTTTAAAGATTTATTTGTGCATACAGAACTGGGGTATAGGCCAGAGGTGCAGGGGCAGTGAGAGGATGTTTGAATAATGTTTGAATGTTTGAATAATGACTGTTCCATAATACACGTGTATAAGCTTCGCTAATAGTAATTAATAATAATCTATTAATTAGGAGCTAACATGGTAGTTCTTAGGGGTGAACAATAAAAAATTACATACGTAAAATCTACGCTCAAATCATTTAGAGTCTTTTGGGGAGTTAGAGTGCTAACATATAAATAGAAGACCAGGTGGTGAGTACAACAGAAAAGAATGCAAAAAAAACTAAAGGCCATAACATAATGTACTACAATTATAGAGTAGTTCAGATGGACAATAATCATATTGCCATTCTACATAGAGAGAAATAAAAACCGAGATGAAGCGGACACAAAGTTTACTAAGTATTAAAAGAGACACAAGTTAAAGCACAGCCCTAGGAGGCTAACTCTGTTCCCGCATGAGTTGGATCCCTGCCTGCCCCGGAGGTGACCCACATGGTGCGGCAGACCTCTCCTGACCCGCCCGCTGCTCCCCTCAGCAGTGTACTTCATCCATCTGCCTGTTCTGCTCTCCACTCTGTTTCTGGTGGGTCCTCTCACCGCCCCTGCACCTCTGGCCTGTACCCCAGTTCTGTATGTACAAAAAAAGTAACTTAAAAAAAAAAAAAAAAGGTTGTGGCCCTCCCTGGTGGTACAGCAGGTTAAAGTGCCGCACTGTGAAGCTGGCTGCAGCCGGCTTTGGTGTGAATTGGATCCCCTGCCGGGGAAGTGTTCCACCGGGTGCAGCAGACCTCTTCTCTCTCACCCACCTCTCCCTTCAGCAGTGCGCTTCATGGGTCTGCCTGTTCTGTTCCCCACTCTTCACTATGGTGAATCCTCTGGCCACCCCAGTACCTCTGGCCTGTACCCCAGTTCTGTATGCATAAATAAATAAATCTTAAAAAAAAAAATTGTTGCTATACTGGCATGCTTTAAGTCACATGCCTTCCATTCTCTATCCTATATTTTGCTTCTTTGTGCAGCAAACATTGTTCAAATTATTGATAGTCACTATGCCAATGCCTCATCTCAGTTTTCTCTGGAGTCCATTAAAGTTAGTTTTCCCTGTTCCTCTCTGCCCCATAGAATGTCTCTGGTTTACAGTTTACAGTTGTTAGTTGATGTTCTTTTTTACTTTATTGCAATATATATATATATATATATCCTATCCCCCACCCCACCCCTTACACTCCTGCTGTGAGATTGGAACTGAGGTTGGAAGAGCACAGGGACTATGGTGATGGCACATAGGTGAAGTGGTGGTGGGAAGAACCCGGGCATTAGAATAATGTAAAAAATGTGTTTATAAAAAAGAAATAAATAATTAGTTTTCCCACTCTTTTTTTTTTTAAGATTTATTTATTTATGCCTACAGAACAGGGGTATAGGCCAGAGGTACAGGAGCCATGAGAGGATTCACCAGAGACAGAGTGGGGAGCAGAACAGGCAGATCAACGTAGTACACTGCTAAGGGGAGCAGCAGGCAACACAGGAGAGGCCTGCTGCGCCTTGTGGATCAACTCCCGGACCAGGGATTGAACTCACACTAAAGCGGCTGCTGATAGCTTGCAGTGCTGTGCTATAACCAGTTTGCCACCAGGAAGGGTCAGTTTTCCTACTCTTCTAACAAAACTGCTTGTGTAAGTCATATTTGAGCTCTTATGTGGCTGAATTCAATTATTATTTCCCTGTCTTAATTTCCTTCAACAGCTCAATCAGTGGCTAAATGAATACAGAGTTGAAAGCCCTAGAGGTGATTACAGGAAAGTGTTGATCATAGAAACCTTAGTTTATGAAACTTTCTTAAGGACAAAACCATCTTACTGAATTCTATGTATGTTTCAAAGAAGAATTTACAAAGAGGTACTCTTGAGGCCATGGGGTTTGGGATTAGTCACAGGATCTATGCAAGGTGGAAATTCTAAGTGAAGTACAGTGTAGTGTGTGTGTATGGGTAGAAGCTTAGAATTTGTAAATTACATGAGTTTGACAGTGGCAGATGGAGGTGGAGAAGAGAGTGGTTTTATCTTTGGAACAGGAGTCTATTCAGAGTTTATCTCTGATCTACTCTTGGAAAACATGAATCTCAAATCATCACTTTTAAAACACCTGAGTTTAGACAGTTTTGTTGTGTGGTAAATTCTGGCATAGTTTTGAAAATTCTAACAGTTTGTTGTGCACATTAGGAGCTTTTATTTAATTTCTCAAAAGGGTGCTTATCTCTTACCTATGCAGGGGATCTGAAGCTGTAGGTGTAGCTCGAATTCTTAGCAAGCCTCTTAAAAATATTTTGATTCTTATCCTGACACAAATTTACCTATAATCATGTCAATCTATATATTTCCACTTCTAAGAATCATAATTTCAGATGAGTTTCCTCACTGCCTTGTACTTTGGCTTTTCAACTGTATAAACAATATCTATAAGTGGAAATAGTTTTGTCACTTGAATTAATAATTCTAACTGTTGCAATGTTGCAAGCATTTTCTCACCTTGCTTCTTGAAACATTCCTAAAATACTAAAAGAAGCAAAGAGACCACTAAGAATAGAAGCAAAGTTTAAGTTCTATGGTTTGTATATGTAACCCCACAGGTAAAAATCTTAGGTCAGTTGATGTCCATATCTCTTCATTTATCTTATTTTCTATATTATAAGAATATAGAAGCTAAAATCAGAAATGGTGGGAGGTCCTATTAGATACAGATACTCTGTCAATAGTGAACAGTGGTCATTAAATATACGCCATCAGAAGTATGCAGGAAAGAAAAATGTGAAAGACTAATAAGAGCACGTCAGATTTTAAATATGCATTACAAATTTTATGACTCCAATTAAGGCTGCATATAATATAAATTAATATTTCCTTAATGACTCAAAATTATGATCATTATCAATCATTTTAATTATTTTATTGCAGGAAGCTGAAACCTGAGCTTCAGCGTCAGTATCAGAGTCTGGCTGATAAGTAGCTTTCAAGAGTATCACTATAATGTGAAGCAGTATTAGAAATAAACAGAATCAGAGAAATGTGGCATGTGTGTGTATGTGTGTGTATACACTATATGTGATATATATGTAATATATAGCACCCACACATACATATATTAGAAAATGACTTTAATGCATATGAATAATTTTAAAACAGTCAAATGTCAAGGTTCAAAGAATTACATGTGGGCTATCTGGAAGATGTCCTTGGAATTAAAGTATTGTAGTATCTACCTGTGGAATCAGAGAGCTGACACCTTCCTTCATCTGAGCATCTGAATGCGTAGTACAGAAAAAACAAAAGAGAATGCTATACTGGGTTATCAACATGTGTTGTGATTTTGATCAAGAGCCAGTAGAGCTGTTACCATCCACCCCCCAATAGTGAGAACATCATTGCACAGTTCCAACAAACAGCTAGCTATTATTTTAATGCAACTCTAATTGTGCTGTAATTGTAGCATTTGCCATAATCAGACATGTAGGCTAAGAATATTATCAACAAAAATCTAATCTGATAATTATTGAAGCCATTGTACTTTAAGATTTTTAAAAGCTATCTTGAAACTTAACAATCATGTGGCTGGAGTGGATTTTCTTGGCCAGCGGTAAATTGCCTTGTGAAGGGAAAAGAAAAGCTACAAATCTCTGTGGTTGAACTTTCACTACAGCTGTGCTTTGTTTAAAATTTCTATATTTATGCAGCTGCTTCTTGATAGTCTTCCCCTCTGCGTCTGATGGATGTATTGGTACTTAGGATTAAACAAGATGTCCTACTTTCTTCTTAACATTTCAGAAGAATGCTCTGGGAGAAATCGCATGTGCTTGCTTATGTTATTTGCTACCTTACTCTTAAGAGTAAGGGTTTTGTAAATATGATATAGGATTCACACTTTGCTGTGCTGATTTTTTCTTCTTGAATGTAAACCACATTTGATTACCTATTATTCTGATTTCTCAAATGTTTGTTATTTATCAAACAGTCTTTACTTGAAATTTTAGAACAATATGTTTTTATCATCTGGTCTGGTGGAATAGTTCCAAGCCATGATTCCACCTACTACTTAGTATCTCTTCAAAAATGCTAACCTGGACAAAAGACACTGATTCAAAATTATAAATCGCCTTGTGAGTATTGGACTTGATGAGAATAAAAAAATTAGCTGACAATCTGTCCTTTAGACTTTAAGAGACACATTAGTGAAAAGAAAGAAATAATTTAAAGTGTGTACTAAATCAGTCATTTATTTAAGAAAATCTGGTGACAGGAAAAAATATGACATCTGTGAATATATGAGTCTGCAGTTCTGTTTATATGCAATTACAAAATGGGCTATTTTGAAATCAGCTTTTTTCCCCTTAGCATAATTAACCAATTGGACAAAGCTGTATTATGTCTGATTCAACATGTACGATGATAAAATAAATGATTCACTGTAAGGCCTGGTTGTTGGATAAAGAATGTCATATACTAAGGTAAAATATAGTAGAAAGTCTGATGAATATCTAGAGTTAGTGTTTGTCTAAAAAATTCAGTGTACATCACAGATACATTTTCTTTGAATCTTCATAGACCACAAATTAAGAGTGTCCTATGTATAGTCAAATGAAATGTAAGCCTTGGGAAATATGTGACAACCTGAATAAAACCAAGGATTGAAAACAAAATTCAAAGAGCAGATCTAAAAGGATGTAGTACATAGTGTCTTCTTGCCTTGTTACCTTCATAGAAATTCATGTCAGCTTCAACTGGGAGATACTACACAGGCCCAATGCCTTGTGCTTGACATTTGGCTTCAGAGCCAGTAAATACAGCTGTCTTCCAACTTGGCTCAACTCATCAACCTTAAATATCTCAACCACACCGCTGTAAAAAAAAGTTACAAAAACAATCTTGAAAACAAAAGGTCATATCAAAAAGAAACATCATGAGTCCCTCTGCTACTCTCCATCCCTACTGCTTTACTAGTGTCAAAGTCCTTATTAAATTGTAAGTCTAGCAGCCTGAAACTAAGTAAGAAAATCAGGTTTTTACAAAGGAGACTATTCACCAGAAGAATAGTCTCTGAAGGCCCATTGACTGATTTCATTGTGAGTGCTGGGAAGACTTGACTTCTTTGCCTTCATGTCCTCATTTTAAATAGAGAGTTCTGAGAATTAAATGAGATAATATTAGTAAGGCATTTAGAGTAGTCATACAATGTTCTTCTTATTTATTTAGTTATTTGCAACAACATGCATGAAACTGAAAGGAATTAAGGTAAGTGAAGTAAGTCAGAAGGAGAAAGACAAATCCCCAGATAATTTCATCATATGTGGAATAGGAAGGAATAAAATGAAGGAACACACAAAACTAAATCAAATCTTAGTAATCTGAGTACAGAATTGAGGCTGCCCTGGAGAGACTAGCAGGGCTGGGATAGAATTTGGAGGGTCCCAATGGGCTGTGGGTGCTTTGGTGGTAGATGGCGTGTGGAGACAATCTGAAGAGGTGTGAACATATAGCCTTAAATCAATGTTCTTTTTTTCACTTAAAAAATATTTATTTATTTTTATGCATACAGAACTGAAGTACAGGTCAGAGGTGCAGAGGCTGTGAGAAGATTCATCAGAGTGGGGCACAGAACACGTAAGTACACTGCTGAGGGGAGCAGCGGGTAAGACAGGAGGGACCTGCTGTGCCATATGGGTCACCTGTGGGCCAGGAACTGAACTCGCATTGAAGAGGCTGTGGTCAGCTTGCAGTGCTGCCGTGCTGAATCCTAACCCACTGTACCACCAGGGAGGGCCCACATACAATAAAAATAATACAAGTAAGATGTTTTCCATAATTAGCACTATGAACAATATAGTACTGCTTAAGGTTTTATTGCTTAGGATTTTGTATATCGTAATGAGATCATCTCTCCTAAATATACTATATGTTGATTGGTGTTAGCCTAGAGAGTCAATCACTACAGATATCTAAGCTGGACTTACAAGTTTCATGTTTATACATGTGTGATTTTTTTTCCTCAGAATGTACATGTCATACTACATCCATTTTTTGAAAAATAATAGAAATTTTAAAATAACTATAAAATAATTTTTCTTAATTTAAGATCTGTTTCTCAATCTGCTCCTCTTTGGCATTCTTTACATATTAATTCAATTAACACCTAGACTAGTATAAATTCTTAGCCACTCTTAAAAAAGTCCCAAGGCATTTTCAATGACCTCCAGCAAGCACTATGCAATTTTCACTTAATCTGCAATAGAGAATGGTCAGCAATAGTCCTTTACTAATTAATCTGTGTTTTCTACTACTATAAATGGATTTTGAATAAAGCCATCATAAACTGGACAGGATTAATATTTAGGAATAGTGATCATGGTTCTAGTTTCTATTAGTTGTTTTTTTTTTTTTTTTGGTGATAACTTATAAGCCATTTATTTAGACCTAAAATCAAAACAGCCAGGTATAGCAGGAAAGATGAAGGGCAATAAAACCTGTCGCACAGAAATGTCTGTGTGTCATTGCTAATTTATCACTGGCATGTAGATGTTTCGTTTATTTCTAGCTGACAGCTTTGTTTATTTGGGGTCTGCTTATCTTTGCTTACAATGTTCATTTTTAATTTTGAGAAAAATAAAGCTGATGGTGGGATATAAGGTTTCTGACATCTGAGAGAGAAATAAGGCATTTCAGAGCATTTATTTCCAGGGGAAATTACAAGAATTTGCATTGAATTGGAGAAAATGACTGCAAAACAGGGAAAGCACACTGTGTTCAGAGAGCAAAAAGCACATTCAGTCCTTGAACATTCATTCCCTACTGAGTGAAAACGGAACACAGCTCTTTCTACAGAGCTACCTCCATGATTAGGACTTTAAAGGATGGTGGCAGAG
The DNA here is from genome assembly GCF_000260355.1 of Condylura cristata. NCBI lineage: Eukaryota > Metazoa > Chordata > Mammalia > Eulipotyphla > Talpidae > Condylura > Condylura cristata. The sequence continues at coordinate 48,471,308 of NW_004567111.1, forward strand.
TAAAATATAAGGCTGATTGGGAAAATTGTTAGTTAGTAGAATACATGTTTTAAGGTTTACTGTAGATATTGCACTTACGTAATACCATCACTACCTGTGACTACATCTGTGTGTGTTTAGTTGGAAAAGGTCATTTGATTTCTGAGTCATCTAATAAAAAGTCTAAGGGGATAAGACAGATCAATTGGCAAAATAACAACAATAGCTGTTCAAAGCTAAATGCTTTCGATTATTTTAATAGGTGTGTTCTTGGCTCAAAACAAACATTTCACATTATATTCAACTTAAAAGGATGTTTTATGTTGGAAACAAGCAAAAAAAAAAAAAAAAAACCAGGACAACAAAATATGACAGAAAGATACTGATTTAAATTCTAATTTTTAAACGAATGAATTTTTTTGATAACAAAACTAAAATATACTCATTGTGTAATATACAGGGGAGCATGATATAAGGAAATATAAGCAGCACTTAATTTACAGCAAATGTTTAAAGCAGATATTTTTTCTTGAGATGTGGGAAGGATATGAATTAGTATTTCTATAGCCTTTTATTTTACTTAAGTTATACCACAAACTGTCCCTTTATTTTACATTTTATGGACATAATGTATTATGGACAAATGTATTCTAAATTATGTATTTATTTAGCTGATTTGTAATTACAGACATTTATGTTGAAATTTTATATTGAAACTATTATGAATATCGATGCACAATTATATTGTACATAATTTATTTCTCTGAAGCAGATTTCTAGAATTTGTCCATGTACTATCAAAGTGAGTGATTATAAATCTCTCAAAAGCTAACCCCACTTTCCAGATGTTGATCAATTTATACTAGCACCAACAGGCATGCCACAAGTCAACCAATTATTATTATTATTACTATTATTATATATCATATGTAGTTATATGTGGCAAATATATATTTGCCAATTTAAAAATCACTCTCATATACCTTGATAGGTCCTGACTTATATCCTTATTTTTATATCTCAAGTTTAGGTAACATGAGAAATGCCAAAATTCCATGAAGTCATGTTGTATCTTAGATCTTCAGTAACCACTACTGGCTGTTATATCACATTGCTAAACTGGAGGGAGTCTGGCACACAGTGATGTGGTGTAGATTTGAGACTGAAGAATCCAACAGAATGTGGTTCCATTCATATGGGATTATGTTCCAAAAACTTGTAAAGAGGTTGCATGTGACTTAACCAAGTCAAGTTTAACTATTTCAAAGTAGTGTTCAAAGTAAATGAACTTAGAAGTGAATCTTAAATATATTTCAGGAAATCCAAGAAACAATCTCAATGTTACACATAAATCATCTAATGTGAGTCTTGTAAAAAAAAAAAAAAATTGCAACCAACCCTTCAAAATGGCATTAAAAAATAATTACTTTTTAATGTAACATTGGTTTATAACACTGTATATGATGACATTTTTATTTGTTTCATTAATACCTTGGCCCTCCCTGGTGGTGCAGAGGGTTAAAGTGCAGCACTGTGAAGCTAGCGGCAGCCACCGCATTAGGAGTTTGATTCCCAGCCAGGAGGTGACCCACATAGAGCAGCAGACCTCTCCTGAGGTCCTGAGAGGACCCACCCTGCTGCTCCCCTCAGCAGGGCACTTCGTCAATCTGCCTGTCTTACTCCCCACTCTGTCTCTGGTGAACCCTCTCACCGACCCTGCATCTCTGATCTGTACCCCAGTTCTGTATGCATAAATAAATAAATCTTTAAAAATATACCTTATCACATTTATCATTATAAGGAATAAATAATTTTGAAAATTGTCTACAACTAATTTGGCTCACATCATAATGCTACTGATACTATTTTCTCTCTCTCTCTGTAGTTTTTATACATATCATGCATATGTACTCAATACATTTACATGTTTTTTTAATATGATGAATTATGTTTACTGGTTAGAATGTGTGTGTTTAATGTTTATATCTGCATTTAATAAAGGATACTATTTCAGAGCTTCAGAAATATTCCTGCATTTATTAAAGACTCTATACAATAAAGCAAATTCACTGCATTTTGACCTTTCTAATTTTCCTAGTCACATGTGATTTACTTGCAAGATGACCTTTCTTGTCCTTCATTAATTGCAGGGTAAATACATTCAGATTAAAGCAGTTCTGTCTGGTTATCTACTAGCGTGTGGCAGAGTATGCCAGGTGGATATTTATGCCCAGGGTATATTCAGTTCACTATCACTGCAGGTAGACCCAGACAATTCTATTTGCATAATGACCTCCCTGAACTGTCTCTAAAGCCTCTGGTGGAAAGCATTAGAAATAGCTAAGAAAGGACTATTGCTATATCCCATCCTTCAAACTCTCAAATGCTGACCCCTCACTTGAGGGCTTAATGAGTGATACTGGTTTTTAAACCATCTTAAGTGTCATGAACTTCAGTTATGTCTTTAACCCTGGAAAATGGGCAGTAGAAATTCAAGCCAGGCTGAGTGGAAAGTGGGCTCTTCCATTATCTATAGAGTCTAATGGGCAAAGAATTGAATTATAATGTTCAATAAATATATATTGAGTATCTAGTACTAGAAAATTTTAGCTAGTTTTCAAAAGGAAAAATTACAAGAGATTACAAAAAAAAAAAATCCCTCTCTTCAATTAGAACTCACTTCACCAGGTAAACTAGTGACACTAAAATAAGGGAGATACTGAGACATATTTTAAAGGATCATTTTTGTTATTCCTGAAGCTTCTAATAGCTTTTTTTTCTCAGTAAAAGAAAAATGTGTGCTTCTTTGTTACAGCACTGGGGTTATGCAACTTCTTGATAAAAGGTCAGTTTTGGACTGATTGCTTCATGACTTCTGCATGGCTGTCATTCTGAATCCTTATTTGCCCCTCTCTCTTTATCTCATGATCCCTAATCTGTTTTAGAGCTCACATCTTTATGTCTTAGAGCTCTGTCATTGTGCTAGTTTGTAGCTTCATGTAATTGTTTCCAGAGAGATGTGGGAGTGATTAAAAGATTCGAATATTTTCATATTTAGTAGTTTACCAAGTTATAGAAGAATCTGTCTCAAAATGATTTATCTGAAAACTTTTGAGATTTTGTTCTATTACTATCAAATATTTAATGATCCTGAACAGAAGTTTCATGTCCATTTCTTTCTAATTCCTTTGTGAATATGTCTCCCTTGAAAACTTTGTAGCTTCTCTGAGATCTGGTTGTATTAGGTTATTTTTGGCACCAGCTTAAAAAAAAAAGGATTAAATCGACACCCAAAAGTGTCCATGTTTTTCACATAAAGCAAATTATAGAGTTAGGTTTTCCTGGGGTGCTCTGAGGATTCTCTGCTAACTTCTCTGAAGTCCTTAGGACTGTATCATGGTTGCAGTTAAATTGGAGCCAGTTTAAGAATTACTATTCCTGAGCATGCAAGAAAATATAAGACTTCTTTTCCTCTTCCTTATATCCCTTTGTCTCTTCCTCATCTTCTTTTGTCTCTCTCTCCTCTATCTTCCTTTCTTTCATCGTCTTCCCTTTCTTCATCATCTTCCTTTTTCTCCTTCTTCTCTTTTTTCCATAATCAGAAGAAAACTCTTTCCCACAGGATCCCCGTTAGTAAGTCCCCCTTTCATTTCTTTGACCTACTAGCAAACATCTTCATTCAGTCTGATCAAGAAGACTCTAAATTGTTTATCTTCTTTGATTGAGAGGATATCAAATTTTTCTTATGATATTGTCTCCCAATAGATTCTTCAACAAATTCAAGTTTCTCTGAGTAGAAAGGAACAGATTACCAATTGGTTGAGCAGACAATAATGTCAGCTACAAATTATTTGGAAATTTTATCAGTCACATACATGGGCTGTTTCCCATGATTTTTCCTTGGTATTCAGTACTTCCTTTCAAATGACATATACTTTACTAGTTTTGGGAATTTTCCCCATCATTTCTCCTTGGTTTATGAAATAGTATTAAAAAGTACTGCTTCTCTTGGATGGATTCTCTATGACTTCTACTTTTTCACACATTGTTTTGTTTCTTTTGTGAGCCATGTTCTGAAAAAAATTCTTCTGTCCTTTCTTACTTTCCCATGACATTTACCTAGGTGACTAATTCAGTTCATGAAATCCCTACATTACTCTCTTTTCTATGAAGATTGAAATAATCATAGAATAATAATTAAGATCCCTTAAAATATATTTACAAAATTTACTTTGCTTGCTATAGGGTTACATGTCTTGGTTGATTAATCCTTGGTCATATTCTTTCATGCTAAGGGTTTTTTTTTTCATACTTTTGATAACACTAAAATGTTGGTTTCATGTATAGGTACTCCCAAGCCCCACTGTCATTCCTGGTCCCTTCAATAAAAGAACACTTACACTACAAGTTCTAAATAAGAGTTCTGGGAACAACATCCAGCAAACAGCACTCCCATAACACTACATGACAACATGCAGAGAATCCTACCCTGAAACACAATACTTTATCAACTTCCGAAATATCATTGTTTTTATAGAGAATGTTCTTAACTTTAAACTTAAGGCAAACATATATATATGTAAACATGTATGTAACTGTGCATGTGTGTGTGTGTGTGTGTGTGTGTGTGTGTAAAATTTCTTTAGGAGAATGGGTTAAAGGATGTGGCAACAGTAGTTTTATCAGTCATTTTCATGTTTATCTTTCCTCCATGCCACTTTCTGTATACCTGCTCAACTTTTAGGACAACACTATAGAAAAATGGCTCTAGTCTTCACTGAATTCTTCTCTGCATGCTACAGCTTGATTTTTCCATACTATTATAATCCATAAGTGTCAGGGACCGAGACCAGGACTTTGCCTCCTATGCACAAAGCAACACTTGATGGGAACTTAGGGTAAACATCCTGGTTGAGAATGCAGCACACCCAAATCCCTTCTCCCACTCCTTTCTCCCTCGGAACTTAGGGTAAACATCCTGGTTGAGAATGCAGCACACCCAAATCCCTTCTCCCACTCCTTTCTCCCTTGGAGCTCAGCAAGTTCCTGCACCGGAGAAAGGGTTTATCTCTGGCTCCCGAGATAAGTGTCCACTCCCTTAAGATGATTAGGGATCCCTCCCCTCTCCCCTCAAACCCATTGACCTTTAAGACATTAAACCATCAAGACCAACCCCCACCGGCACTAACTGCACCACCCTCTTTGCACCTCTTTGTATACACACACACACACACACACACATATATATATATATATATATATAGTTGCACGACACAATAAAGCTCTCTCTCGCTCTCGCTCTCTTTTCTCCTCTCTGCTCTCTCCTCTCTCTTCTCCTCTCTCTCTCTTTTCTCTCTCTGTCTGTCTCTCTCTCTCTCTGCTGCACGATCGACTCTCTGCCTTCTCCTTTCATTGACCCTGGGACCCCAATTCTCGGCCTTGCTGGTCAAGGTCCCCTACACATAAGTCATAGCAAAGTAGCTCCTATCTTCCCGAAATATATCATAGTCTTTGGTTCATTTATAATCTCTTTCCCCACTGACATTAAAAAATATATACATAATCTTCTCTAACCACTTTGTTGTTAACATTTCAATGATTATTGGGGAGTCATGACAAAGAAAAATATGGTTTTTTGTAGTACTAAAAGACAGAAATTAAATTCAAATTCATCTCTATTGGTTGCATACCATGTATAGACTGAGAAAACAGATTATTGGCTACAGAGATCATATAATTTCCACATGATCATGCAAGACCATATATAACTACAATTCTATTTGTTTCTCCATCAAGCCCATATATATCAATAATCTTAGTGACATTGTAAACACTACATTTTATAAAATGCTGACATTGTTTACACTAAGACTGCATCTTTCGCACAGTGACTGGCGCATAGTATAATTTAGGGCAAATTACCTGTATTAATGAGTACATTCACTAATCCCAAAATATTCCAGAAGCACTAGTGTTGTGGGTTGCTCAGAATGAGGTCAATTTTATGAAATATTATCATGACTATTTTTCACAATTTGTGTGTCCTTTAACTACTAGTTACTATTATTATTGGTTCTCTGATGACTTTCTAAGTATTTGTCCCTATTGCTTCACAGTTATTTACTAAGTAGCCCCCCTTTTCTGTAACCCACATGAATTATATGTTCCCTAATTTCACAGAAAATCCCAACCAGACATTTTTTTCTTTTGCTCTTCCATTACCACTATATTGAATTCCCAATGTTTCAAGGAAAATTGAGATGGTTCCTAATGATATGGTCAAAAAGAAGATTTTGTAGCCAAATGACCTTTGTTTATTTGCCCACTCTGCCACTTACTAATGACGTGAATATGGACAATTATTAAACCTATCTCAGCTTCTGTTCCTATTTTCTGAAAAATGTGGCTCTCATGTGCATGTTATAACATACCATATATGCCAGGGAGACATACTGAATGGAAAGCAATCAGCAATTTTTGCCATATGTTTAAGTGTTGAAAACAATTAGAAAATTATGAAGCAAATATTAAGGTAGTTTAAAAAATGAAATTGTAGTTATAATATGTTTTCCACAGAAGTCAAATTCTGGAGGTTTAAAAAGAAATTGGAAGCATCAAGAACTCTGTGTCTCAGCTCTTTTAGATTAACAATGTAAAGTTTATGCCTGATAAGTACAGACTGACTTTTACTGCTATTCATGACATGGAGTCATCTCCCTGTGCAACTTTTCTTCTCAGATCTTGAATGCATTTGTGTAGTTACCCAGTCATTTATTTATGCACCAAACATTCAGTGAACTCCTCTTGCACCCATTGTTGTGTTAAACACTAGGGATTTTAAATGGTTAGGACACTCCTCTGATGAACTAGCAGTTAAGTGTAGGAAATAAACACAGAGACAGATTATAATATACAGCATGATAAACTCTCTAATAATGTTATAAACAAATTGCAGGGAGCACGAGTTATCTTTTACTGGTCATTATATAAGTCTCTTATATAAATAAGACTATGTTACTGAGGGAGGGTTTTATAATTAAAATATTTTCATGTTCAATAAAATGTCAACTAGTGAAAGCTCTTTAAAAACAAACAAACAAACAAACAAACAAACAAACAAACTCACCCTCCCTGTGGTGCAGTGGGTTAAAGCACAGCACTAAGAAGCTTAAGCCATTTCCGCATGAGTTCGATTCCCACCTGCCCCGGAGGAGATCCACATGG
>NW_004567111.1:48479550-48489479 GCF_000260355.1 Condylura cristata
TGGTGTATTTGCAAGAAAAATAGACAGCAGTTGAATATACTACAACAGTCTCTGAAGAGTTGAATACCAAAAGGTGATGAACTTATTACATGGAATATAATAAATCATCATACTATGTTGGAGTTCAGTTATTTTGACCCAAGTAACCTCTTATTACTCTTTCTGGATCAGCAATTAATGGATGAATATTTGGCCATGGTGTTTTCTGCCCACCCAGCTGTCCAGTGGAAATACTTACTGCTAACATCCAAGGATGGGTTGGGATCAGGTGAGGGTAGTTTTAGAATACACATGGATCAGGATTCCTAACTTCAGGTATAAGGGAATCAGCCAGAAACAATTTCAGGAATTAAAAATGACTCAGGCATTCTTCCTTCATCAGGCTTAATCAAGAGAGACCACAGCCTGGAACACAAGAGGAGTTGGGCAGTAGCTAAATGCATGCTTCCTCTCAGGTCCTGATGCCTGGCATCCTGGAGGGCCCTTGGCCAGATCAAGAAACTACATTTCTTGCTGGGACAACACTAAAAGGAGAATGCTCAATTGGAATTGAACTAAACTTGATTTAGTCTTGAGACAAAAGTTTTAAAGCTGTTGGATGTTCCACATTTGACTGAATCTGTTATTCTCTTCTACTATATTCCTGTCCTATTAAAGTTCTCTAACATTTTGTATACTATACCCTGTGTAGTACTTTCCCACATTAACTTGCATTTCTTTGTGAAGATTTTTTTATAAAGTTTGGTTAGATAGTTAAAACTCAGTTCCATCACTATGATGTTTGCTTTTGATATATGTAAGTTTGATATTTCCTCATACATAGGCAATAAATTCTCAGGAAAGCAATGACTCAGTCCTCCATCTTTGTTTTCAAGATGTCAGGAATTTCTCTGCCTGACCTGGAGTTGATCCAGCTTAATTTCTATATCCCAAATACAAAGAATGTAAAATCAGAGATCAAAAGAACAATGGATAAACATTTAAGGGAAAAAGTCCAAAGTTAAGGTGAAGACCAAAAGAGGAAGACTCACTCTCTCCATCTTTCTTATGAAATGTGTGCCAAACAATACTGAATAAATTCTCCTGTAGAGGAGAGAAAACATAGGGAGAAGAGTTTATTTTTCCTATTTAAAATTTTAAAAATCATACTCATTTAAAACGGACAGCATGACACCTATTGCCATGATGGTGATGATTATCATGAGGTCAGAAATTTTATAAAATTCTAATGGTCATACTAATCCATCTCCTTGTTGACTTATCTCAGGAATCTTTACAAAATCATGAGACCTAAGATGACGTTTTAAAAATTCATATTGATTCTATACCAATTGTGGTTGATTGGGTAAGAAAATGTCTTAGAGGAGAAATATCTCTAGATTTAGCAGAAATTAGGGTTGGGACAAAACAGGAACATAAAAAAATCCTCAAGTTGGGTGTGGGAGGGAGCAGGACCAAGTAAAATCAGGGACATTGAAAAGACAAAGGTTGCCAATATAAGTGTGAGGACAGGAGATAGATATTAGAAACTAGAAAAAAGAATTTGAAAATGTAAATTACAGATAAAAATAAAGCAGACCCAACAGTGAAAATGGGCAAGTAGGAAGTTGTTAAAGTTTAATACTAGATTTGGGTCTGTTTCCAAAATTATAATCTTTGATTCTCTTTGGCTGGTTGATTTCAATTGAAGGGCCTGAGAGAGGTAGTTGCAGCAATGTTCCATGGGATTTGGAAGAGAGAATCATATACTTGGAGATTAATTCTAATTAAGATAAACTAGTTTCTGAAACTTCAGTCAAAAGAAAGCTCTGGTAGGTAATATGTTTTTTTTTTTTTTCAAGTATAAATTTAATACCAAAGCAACAAAAATGTCTCTATAGATGATACAGGTGTAAGAGAATAGTTTCTGCAGGAGGTAAAGTAAAAGAATTCAGATGAAGCAGAACAACTAACAAAAAGATGAAGGAATATCAGTAGACAAGGAAAGGTCCACCTTCACCGGGCTCAGAAAACATGGCGATACTAGAAGTAGGGTAGATGTGTCAAAGGCAAATCATTCCTCATTATCTTTTATACTCAGCTATGTGAAAAGCAGTGGGTTTAAATTGTAAGCAAAAGGACAAAACCAGTACGTGTAGTATCTCCTAATATTAACTAGAGCAAAATGTTAAGACTAAGTATAAAGGAAGCTAGCCAATGGGAAAGGAAAGGCTGAAACCACAAGAGAAAGAGACACTTGATAGAGCGATGTGCTAGAGTATGAGAAAGAACAAAGAGACAAGAACAGCTCAGGGAGAGACTTTGGAAAAAAGATGATCCTTGAAATGGGAGGAATGAAGAAATAGTAAAAATAGGAGATTTTCCTCATGGAAGAGAAATTGGGGTCATTGCATAAAATAGTAATTATTAAATCAATATTATTTAATGGATACAATGGTTCTATCTGTGTCAAAAAGGCTGCCAGTTAGGTATGAACAGAAATGTACAAATAATAATTGTCTTGCTATGATGTAATTGAAATACAGTAAAATTTTTAATGACAGTTACAAAATCTTTTAGTACCCCAAGTACCTCTTTTCAGCTTTTGATTATCTTAGTATTTTAATATTATAATTACAGCATGTCAGTACTCTATTTAAAATGTAATTATCAAAGCGGAGAGGAAACTGATTCTTATGCATCCATAATTTCATACAATTTAATTTTAGAGCTTGAGCTATTTTTATGTTATCGTTTCAGTAATAGAAACAGAGCTAAAAGTCTAGGGACTTATATTTTTTCTTTCAATGCAGTTTTAAAAATAATTTTTCTTTAAAAGTAGCCTTGTCTCTGACTACTTAGTTAAATAAATCAAATTGCTTCTGGTGGAACCACAGGATTCCTATGATTTTCTTATTGTTATAGCATAACAATAAGACTATATCCCCCAAAATGATTCATCAAATCTTTTCACTAGAGAAAACTAGAGACATTTGAGAGCTCTAGAGACACTATTTTGGAGGATTTGAAGTAAAATTTAAGATTAAAAACAATCTCAGGTTTTATGTATAATCAGTTGAAACAAGAATGCACTCAGCCAAAAATAGTAGCAAATTTCTTATTTCATCAAGAACTGCTTAACCTATGTCTCCTTCCTCCCTTCTTCCCTCTCTCTCTTGTTCCCTCCCCCCTTCTTCCCTCCCTTCCTTCTAGCCTCCTCTTCTCCATCATTACCTCCTTTTCTCCTTCACTCCTTCCAACATATTATTATACTCATAATATACTAGGTATTGTGAACAACATCATCCCTGCCCTTAAAATGCCCAGGTGCAGTGATTAGATGTCTTGGAGAGTGAGAGTTTGAAGCTATGAAGGGTAAGGGGTAAAATGCCAAGTGAACTATGGTAGAGGATTATGGGAACTTGGTGGCAGGTGTGGTGTGGTACTGTGCATCTAAGGTGTGAACTTATTTTCCTAAGTTATATAGTTTTTAAACCAATCTTGCCTCAATAAGATCAGAAAAAGGAAAAAAAAAAAACCACAGCATTTTGCATTTTGGCAATGTTACTAGAGTTTTGTAATACTACAGCTTCCCCGTCTTATTTGAACAGCAGTAATATTTTCCAGTTTAGGTAACAAAATAAAACTGCTCACCATTTGTTATTCTATTAATGATATATTTAATTTAACCTTTTCCTGCTTTTTAGTTCTTGAATATAGTGAATTATTCATTGACTATAAATTCTGGTAGTCTCAACAACAAAAAAAGGGAAGTCAGCCAAATTCCCTCAAATGTCAAAATTTATAGCCTTGAATATGTCTGAGTCGAATAGACATTTGCCTCTTTGAAGCCAATGCTTTTGATTTATATGGTCATGTACAATGATTTTCAAGAAATTGATTAAAAATATTTTAAGGGTTTCCAAAACATCGTATTTCAGTTCACAGACATTGAAAAATGTAAATAGAGCTTCAATGCCAAAAACCTAATCGCAATTCAAGCAGCAAATACAAATAAGCATAATCAACATGTGCATTTTTGCCTCCATGGCCCACATTCATCATAGAGCCCCACAATGACTAAATCCATGAACCTTTTGTATCCAAACCAACAACTGCATCCTCTTGTATTTCTTTGCACCCTGCCATTGCTGCCAGCATTTGGCTGGCACATCTAAATTTCATAATTAAAAGTCACCAAATAGGCCCTCCCTGGTGGCACAAAGGGTTAGGATGCAGCACTGCAAGCTAGCTGCAGCTGTTTCAGTGCAAGTTCGATCCCAGGCCTCGGAGGTGATCCACATGGCCAGCCAGACTCCTCCTGGCCCGCTCCATGCTTCCCTTAGCAGTGTACTTTTATCAGTCTGCCTGTTCTGCCCCCCACTCTGTCTCTAGTGAAGCCTCTCACTGTTCCTGCACTTCTGGTCTGTACCCCAATTCTGCATGAAAATAAATAAATAAGTCTTTTTTTTTTTTTTAAGTCACTAAGGGCCCTCCCTGGTGGTGCAGTGGGTTAAAACAGTACTGAGAAGCTAAAAAGCCACTTCAGTATGAGTTCCATCCCCGCCTGCCCCAGAGGTGATCCACGTGGCACGACAGACCTCTCCTGACCCACCTGCTGTTCCCCTCAGCAGTGTACTTAGTCAGTCGGCCTGTACTGCTCCCCATTTTGTGCCTGGTGAATTCTCTCACCGCCCCTGTACCTCTGGCCTGTACCCCAGCTCTGTATGTATAAATAAATAAATCTTAAAAAAGAAAAAAATTACTAAATACAAGACAACAGCTCTGGAGAATTCCTGCCTTTCTCTGGCTCTCTGGATCTGCAAGTGTGCTTGTGTGTGATGGTGGGTTAACGGGGGCATTTCCATATGTCAGTGAAGGTATCTGGTCTTCATTTCCCTCTACTAAACCCTCAAATGAAGCTTGTCACACTAGCTATCATGCAGGATTTGCTTCACTGCCAACTGCACTGGTGGCATCAAGTGAGGATATGCTGGTGGGTTTGATTACAAAAGTGTGAGTATGTCAGAAAGAAATCATGAAACATTTGGAAACCTAATAATAAAACTGAAAAATGCAAAACTTTGAGCAGAAAAGCAAATGAAATTTTGGGATTATTTTGAGAATTTTTCTTTAAATTTTAGAATGTTATCCCTAAGGAAATCTGGCTTTCTGTTGTGTAAAGGCAAAATAAAAACTGAGGTGTGGAGACTCGAATTTCTCATGATTACAATAGGTTAGGTTTAATGTTAACTCACAAAACAGCTGTCTTTCTAAATGGGACAAATGTGAAAATCCTTCTGTTATGTTTAGAAATCAAAGTTATAAATATTTTTAATTTTTCTAAATTTGAAAAAATAATAGCTTTTGTCTTTGATACGGTCTTGTTTTAGAAACATGAGAGTGGAATCTCATCACAATAAATAAGATTGGTTTTAGGCAGAGGTGTTTCTTTCCTTTGCACCCTCTTTGTTCTAGGAGGTCTTCTTCGATGTTCTTTTGCAAGTGAAATTGGCTGGTATTTGTAAGCTTTCTGAATCATGCTTTGTGGCTTTGTATGTTTTCTTCTTTTAACATTTATTGAAAAAAATTACAAATGAAGTGTTTACTGTGCCTACACCATGCTGGGCATTTTTATCATGTTGCTACCTGTGTTTTTCTTGTGTATTATTCAAAATAGCAATTTGGAAGCTAGCTGGCTCTTCTTGAGCACATCCCACAGATCATTAAAGCTCATTTGGAAGTGCTAGTCATATCTAAAAACTTGAACTGCTGGGTGATATGGACCAGGCTGTCCTATGAATAAGATTTTTTTGAGATTCAGTCACATCATTTTTATTAACTTTTTTAAAGTTCCCCCACTCTCCTAGTTTTATTGAGATGTAAATGATTTATAGCATTATGCAAATTTAAATTTCACAACATAACAATTTGATATGTATATTATGTATTGCAAGATGATTACCAAAATAAGTTAACACTATCATCATACATAGCTCTAGTTTTCCTTTGTGAAAAGAAAGCTTTTCCCTCAATATACTCTCTCGGCAACATTCAAATGTATGGTACAATATTAACTATAATCACAACCATGTATATGATATCCCTAGACTTAATCTTATAGCTTGAATTTTGAACCTTTTAACCACCTTTACCTATGCCCCCCACAGACCATTTTGAATTGTGTCAACATGTTTTTCTAATTTGCTATTAATATGAGAGAAATGGGGAGAGGTCCTGACTTAAAGCAGAATTTTCTAGAATGTTTCTTCTAATGCTAGATAGTGAGGTGATTACTAGCTTATTGACCTTTTCCATATAGGCTTCAATTTTTTAACTGATTTTTTTGAGGAGGGCGGCTTCAGTTTCCTTTAACCAGATGGTTATTAAAATGTTATCTAAGCAGCTCTCTATGGTGGCACAACAGGTTAAAGCTCTGTACTATGAAGCTCTCAGAAGCTACCGCAGCATGAGCTCGTTCCCCAGCTGATCCACATGGCATGGCAGACCACTCCTGACCCTGCCGCTGCTCCCCTCAGTAGTATATTCCAATAGATCTGCCTGTTCTGGTCCCCACTCTGTCTCTGGTGAATCCCTTACCCCCTGCACCTCTGGCCTGTACCCCAGTTCTGTAAGCATAAATAAATAAATCTTTTTAAAAAAAAATGTTATCTAAGCTTCTGTAATGACCCTTTGTTTAATATTGACTCATTCATTTTGTGATTTGCCAGGAGTGGCCATGGCCTCCTTAGGGTGTTTAAAACTATACGTAACAATATCTGCTTCTTTGTAGAACTTAATCAGGCTGTGAAACAATTCTGGGCAATGGGATTAGTTGAAGATCAGGCCTGAGATACTCTGACTTTCTGTGATACTTTTTGTTGTCTTTTGAGATAACTGGATTCCTTGTTTGAATTTACCAAATGGGTCTTCTGCACTTAATATTCCTCTGGGAGGGGCAATGGATAGAGGCAGCTGTTAGAGGCAGGGCTGAGTCAGCTGGGAGTAGGGCTGACCATTTATGGAATGTTAAACTATCAAGAGTTTGCTGTTTACAATGACAAGTTAACTTAATAATGTGTGATCACCACAGCAAATAGATGTCTAATTTTACCTCTGATGATACTGGGTAGGTTTATAGGTTGGTAAAAGTGAACAGTCTTACTTCATGAGGTTCTTTAGATATCCATGTAGATGAAGGCTTTTCTCCTTTATTTTTATAGCTTCTAAGAATTTCTTGGAGCTCATTTCCACATTAGCCAGGTGAAAGTAAAAGGTAATAACAGCAAGCATGGACAGTTGCAAGTAAGGACTTGTATTACCTAAGTTTGCAACTGAATGACATAATTTCTATTGCATTCATCTTCTCTTGGTAATATCAATTACTGGCTCAAACTAGCTACAAAGAATATGTGAAGTGCTATTCCTAACTGTGCATCTAATACATTGTAATAGCTCTATACTATGGAAAGAATAAATATCAATTTCTGGTGGGAAGATATTGATCTCTATCACAGTCTATCTCTTTGCTCACTAAATGTTTATATACAACCATACCCCATGCATAGAATATTCTTGCACCTCCCTACAGGAGATAAGCTAAAGCCCCATTCAATTTCTGTATTTTATTTAAAGACAAAAATCTCTCTTTATGAGTAAGCACCTAAATTTGGAGATAACTTAAAATATATCCATAATATCTTAGTGGAAGAGCAAGGATATATCAACAAATAAATAATTCCCATTGATTTTGTAAAAAGAGGAGAGTTTATGAAAGTACCTACTTTTCCTTCTATCTTATCAATGCTCTAACTAATATTTTAGGAAACTGGGGAAAGAATTTTGCAAAGGAAACTATTTTATGGATCAATTATCCAATCAGTTATATATGGAAAACATATAATGTGTGAAAGCATAAATAGACTAAAGTTATTTGTGTGTGTGTATAATCCTTCTGTGGGGAAGAACAATAAGGGGGAAAAAAGGACAAGATCAGTTAGGCAAGACTCTGTTCTGGGGTCCTCTGGATATTCCTGGATTCCATGTTAGACAGAATTTGATGTTTCTGTGTTGCCGTGGTCTAGGTATTTTTTATATCATCAGTAAAACAGGTCATTCACATTCAGTTATTGAGAACTAAGACTGCATACACAAAAAGGTACTAATTCATACCGATTTAATAAAACTTGTATGCTATCTATGGTTTATACATATTGCTAAGTAAATCAAATTGATCAAGTTTTAAATCAGACTGCTGAATCTATTCCTTCATACTCTAGATATGTGGTGAAGATATTAGTTAGTGTTAGATACAATTCTAGGCAAAGATTGGAGATTCTCAGTGAGTGAGGCATGGAGTCTTTGGTCTCATGAAGTTCAGTTAATTGAATCAAACCTTAAAAGCGATTGGGAATTATATAAATAAATACAACTACCCTGAGTATTTCATAATCTGTATAACCTACATTGAGCCAATCGAAGTGTGGTAGTCTTAAAAGATAAGAGTTTATGGGCCCTCCCTGGTGGCGCAGCGGGTTAAAGCACTGCACTAAGAAGCTTAAGCCACTTCCGCATGAGTTCGATCCCCGCCTGCCCCGGAGGAGATCCACATGGCGTGGCAGACCTCTCCTGACCCGCCCGCTGCTCCCCTCAGCAGTGTACTTCATCCATCTGTCTGTTCTGCGCCCCACTCTGTCTCTGGTGAATCCTCTCACCCTCCGCATCTCTGGCCTGTACCCTAGTTCTGTATAAATAAATAAATAAATCTTTAAAAAAAAAAAAAAGAGTTTATGACAAAAAATAAATATATAGCTAACTTTAACTTTATCCCTATGTCCATTTTCTAGCATTTTCCAGGCTCTTAGAATACAAGTCCTATCCATGGCAATATAAATTTAAAAGACTTTGAGATGTATAATAATTTTTAAATCATAAGACTTTAAGTGGTATTTAAATAAGAACTTCTAATTCAAATAATGATTTTTTTTTTAAATCATGGGATAAGTAGAAATCAGTGTTCATGTATCTTTTGAGATTAGATGTTCAGATAGCCCTTCCCAAGTCACTTTGGCATATGGATTATTTTGACATAAGTCAGTTGAAGTCTTGCAGTCTCACAAGTCTCACCTCTCCTTGAACTACATAGAAGAAAATAATTTGAATGTATTATCTAGAATAAGAATTTTTACTAAAAATAACTTTTCTATCATAGAAACCTTTCTAAACTTCAGGACAAAAGTAATTACAGAGCCTCTCCTCTTTGTCATATAATTCACCTTCTGAACATTTGAGTTCCCTTCCTCTTCTTTGAGAGGTCAGCTGTACCATATGTGGGTTAGCTCCCTGGCTGGGGGTCAAACTCAGGCCAGAGCCCTTGATAGCACTGAGATTAACTCCTAGTCACCAGGGAGGCCCCAATTCCTCTCTCCTTAAACATCCAGGCTCTTATCCCATGCCTTAGCTCAGAATATATGCCTTCTTTTTTAGCCCCTTTGAATTTAGAACCTATATCCATCTTGATTTTCCATATATACATTTATAATTAAACTTGCATTTTTTTTCCCTCCTACTAATCTAGCTGATAATTTGATTACTTGGTCAGTCTGAGAGTAAAGCAGGACAGGGAGAATACTATGCACACCTACAGTGTATATTGTGCCATAAAACAGGAAATATTTGTAAAATAAGTATTATACAATGGTGTGGACATTCAAAATAATATGCTGCCTTCCATTTGGGAGCATTTCAGTTAAATTATGAAGATCTAATCTGATTATGGCCTAGAAAGTTCTGATTTTGAAGCTTGCAACATGAGTAGATTTTCTAGCGTCTTTCATTTTTTCAGGTATTTCCATTCTATTTTGAAAGTCCTATTAACAGGGGAGTTTTTTGAGTTCTGATTAAAATTACACATCCTGGCTTTAGTGAGGCCAATAGTTGAGAGACTACCA
>NW_004567111.1:48490227-48491152 GCF_000260355.1 Condylura cristata
CCAGCAGTGCAGGAGAGTTCCTTTTTCTCCACATCCTCGCCAACAATTGTTGTTGCTAGTTGTTTGAAGATGTGCCATTCTCACTGGGGTGAGGTGGTAGATGAAGGGGAATTTTTTTAGTATGGCTAGACACTTTTTAAATATATATATATATATATATATATATTCCATTATTTTTAGTACCAATCAAACATTGTGAGATTTGCAGTTCATTTTGAAATTATGAATCCCTTTAAGGTGGTCTCAAATCATTGTCTATTTGTAGTTTTTTAGTGTTTAGTGTTTAGAGAGAATCAATAATTGTGAGGGTTACATTTAAAAGGCAATTAAAGGTTTTTCTTGACAATATGACTTTAAAGTCTATGTGCATCTAACAATAGAAATAATTCAGTAAGTTGCTCTGTGCAAGTTATTTGAAAGTAGAATTAATGTAAATTCAGGAATGTAAAATGATGTCATAGGATATAGCCACAAGGATGAAAATGGAAAGACCTTTAATTGCTTATTTTTAATTTAATTCTTTCTCTCTCTCCAAAAGTTTATGGTTCTTTCCTAATTTGAAATAATTTCCCCTGAGGCTCTTGAATGTAATGAGTTTTAACTTGGTAACTGATAATTATAAACTACTCAAACTTACTTTTAATTTTTTATTGAATTATTGCTGCTGTCAGGCAATGATGCATTTTTCAAACCTATCCATAAATTATTTTATTTCTAATGAAAGGATTCATAACGAAAATGATTTTGGAAGGCCTATTGACCTTGAAACATTATATCATCGATTACTCCAATCTTTCCACATTGTAGAAACAGAAGAATGTATTTTTTTCTGTATGATTACATGATTGCATATGCTATCCAAATTAATTAATATGATAATGTTACTGAGTTTTTACTACATGCTAAATTTTATGTTAAGCCCCTT
>NW_004567111.1:48491792-48506232 GCF_000260355.1 Condylura cristata
ATAACTTCGTAGTGCTGTGCTTTAGCCCCTTGTACCACCAGGGAAAGCCATAGTGTTGTGCCCGAGTGTGCCCATAGTGTGCCGTGGGGCACACTACCTGAAAAGCCAACCACACCGCTGTAAGGACAAGAGGAAATTATATTGCAAGCTTGAGCTGGATCCAACCGCACACCAGAGGCTCCTTGGGTGGTAGGAAGAGCCCCAAGCGCTGGGGAGGAGGAGACTCAGGAGCCGGCTCCAGTGTACCACGGGTCTCTGACTGAGCGACCTTCCATGTTTGGTACAAGGCCCGCGGCTGTTGGTGATTGACTTGCAGACGTGGCCCTAGGTTATATCATGGTGGCCTGTCATGGTGTCATACAGGAAGTGCTGTCCCAGAAAAACATGGGCAAGTTTGAGGTTATTGAAATTCTGCATCTGTCTATCTTTGCATCTAAACACAGCAACCTTTAGAGAATAATAGCTATTGTGTGGTTTTTTCCCTTGATCAACTCCAATCCAGAACTTTATGGGAAAGCACATCCTAGTAAATAAAGGCCCCACTTAACCAAGCTGACAAAGTCTAACACACCTAAAAGTTTTCTTTTTTTTTTAAATAATACAATAGTGTATTTTTACATCATTTTGTGCCTTTTTCCATCTCAGTTGTAATCCCTGTGAATTTCCACCATCAAATCACCAGTGTGCCATCACCATAGTGATGCACTGACATCCCACCTCCACCCCCATTTTTGATCCCATTCCCCACTCCGCCCCTGTAAAATGTCTCTGGTATACAGTTGTTCATCATTATTAATATTATTATTTTTCCCGTGGTCCTTTATATTTCTGCTATGAGTGAAACCATCAGGTTTTTTTTCTTTCTTTCTTTCTGGCTTATTTCACTAAACATGATCCCTTCCAGCTCCATCTATGTTGCTGCAAAAAAAAAATGCCTAAAATATTTTTTAAAAACAGAAACACAAATATTTGAATGTTATTATCATCACTTTAACTGCTCCTTTTGTAACCTAGAAGTTTTGCAAATCTATTCTACACGATTTTAGAACACAGGGGTTACAGTTGTCACTCTGTCACTACAGGATCAGCATCCTTAGAAAGTAAATCTGCAAGATAATAACCTCATTTGAAAAATAAAAGTGATGGAATGGATGATTTCCAAGAAACTCCCTGCCTGGTAACAGTATACCTGAAGTGTTTTTTATTTTGAAAGAGATTTGCACAGAACTTGATTCTTAATAATAGAACCAGTTTTTTCCTTAATATGATTCCATTTAAAAAGCTTCTGCCATCACAAACAATGTAAATCTACTTTCAAAGGCAAGAAGTCCTGTGCAAGTACAACTTTGATTTGCCTTCACATTAGAGCTGAATAATAGAGTAATTGGGAATAAAAGACAGAAGAGTAGTTCATTATCGAGCTCCGATTAAATTTCAGAGCTGGGATGTGTACACAGGAAAATAGCCAACCACAGTTTAATGCATTTAAAATTGCAGACATCATTAGTGATGTACATTAACAAAGTACAAATGAACTCTCTCTTGACATTAGCTTTTAAGAACCACTTCAGTGCATTTGTATTCAAAATCCAAATGCATTCATTATTTTAAATAAGAAGTTGTGTCTAATTTGTGGCTTATAATGTAAATCAATATGAACATATCCTCTTCATTCTATTCTTATGCTGCAAAATATGATATATTGTCTATAGATATAGTCAATATATATTTTATTATTTTAAAAAATGTGCTTACATGTGATGGATCTGACTAATTTTTCTAGAGAGAAATATAAGAATACTAATGTGGGTATTCTTGGGTTATATTTCCTATTTTAAACAAAAATTTAAAAATAAACAAGTACTAACAATCAAGGTTACATTCTATTGTACTCCTTCCACAATTTTTTTTGTTTTCTTTTCTTCTGGGTTGAATTCATCAAGTAATGGTTCTCAGCATGGAGTCTTTCTATTCCATGCTTTTTGTCCCAGATTATTTAAAACATTTAAAAATGCATATTTCCTTGGGTTTACCGCTGTCATTCCATATAGCATTCTGTTTGACTAAAACCTTGAACTCTGAACAAGTTTCCCAAATAATATTAATGTGTGTCCCAATTTGGGAACCACTTCTTGTATATTTTCAAACACTGCATTTTTTTTTTTCCTCTAAATAATGATGGAGGGCCCTCCCTGGTGGCACAGTGGATTAAAGCACAGTACTATGAAGCTAAAGCCACTTCAGCATGAGTCCCATTCCCGCCTGGCTCGGAGGTGACTGCCCGCTGCTCCTCTCAGGCGTATACTTTGTCAGTCGGCCTGTTCTGCTCCCCACTCTGTCTCTGGTGAATCCTCTTACCGCCCCTGCACCTCTGGCCTGTACCCCAGTTCTGTATGCATAAATAAATAAATCTTTAAAAATAATAATAATGATGATGGAATTGATTTTAACCCAGTCTAATCTTTCTAATTTCTAATTTCTGTGTATCTATCAATCTTACTCTATATTGCTCATTTGATTGAGGTTTTCACTATTCTTTCCTACACTGTAATAAAAACACTCCCGATTAGTTATTCTATTCCCTTTCTTTGATCTCTCACTTACAAAAGGTTACGACACACACACACACACACAAATATTTGAATTGTTTATGCTCATCTTTTATTGCCATTAACGTACATTTTTCTCAAATGTTAGTCTCATGATGTGACACTTCAAAAACAAAAAGCTATATATTCTTCACTGAACATTAAGCAGTGCACTAATCATAAAAAAAATCTGTATTATTAAAATAAAATGAGTCCTGCCCTCCTGTTATCAGTGTTCCTGGAATGTCCGTTTTCTCCTGTACTTCTGAATTTACTAACTCCACTTCACTTTAAATAATCTTATTATTTAGAACAATTTCAGTTTTACAAAATAATTGCCAAGATAGTTCAGAGAGTTTCCATAACTGCCAAATGGAGTTCCCCCTGTAGTTGAAATATTACATTAGAATGTTAGAGATGTTGTAGTTAATGAAATATTATTTTACCTCATTGTTAACTAAAGTCTAATATATATATATATATATATATTTTAATCCAGGACATCACAGTAAATGTAATCATGTCTTCTCAGGCTCTTCAGTAATTCTTTCTTTTGTAATGACCTGAAGAGTGATGAAGTCAGGATTTTGTAGCATTCTTCTCTTCAACAAGAAATCTTATTTCTTTCATGTTTAGATTATGAGTTTGAAAGAGGAAAAACACGTAAGTCTCATTCTCATATAATGTCAATGGATTCGTACTATCAACATGATTTACCACTGAATATATTAATCTTTTTCACCTGGCTGATGAAGTGCTTCCCCATGTAAAGTATCCTCTCCTGCCACTCTATATGTACTCTTTGAAGAAAGTTATTTCATACATTCCACCCATAAGGACTGGAGAGTTTATTCATTTTTGCTCAAATTATTCTATTCTGGCTAATAGGAGCTCTATTCACTTCTACCTTACTTGTTTTGTTTTGTTTTAATTGTGTTAAAGAATTTCATTCCTTTCTATGACTATGAAATATTCATGTTCATTTTGTGTTATTTCCTGGTCTGTTCTAAGATCAACCATTTCTTCAAAGATCTCTTGTTCCTTTTATTGGAGAATAGTATTAGAAACCAAGATCTATGAATTTGATATTCTAAGTAATATTATGTCTCAAAAAAGGGAACTGTATGTGTATACTGTATTAATTTCCATTGGTTGTAATAAATTACCATAAATTTAATTATTTTAAATAACATGAATGTATTTCTTTGTTGTTTTACAGAACAAAATTCCAAAATATACCTCAGTGGATAAAATCAACTAATTGACAGAAATGTGTTCCTTTTTAGAGGTTTTGTAGCGTAATTAATTTTCTTGTCTTGCCCAGATACCAGAGGCTAACTTCATTTCTTGGCTCATGATATCCTTAAGTACTCAAAACTAGCAATAATGGCTTAATCTTATATCACATTGTTCTAAAACTTCCTTTGCTCGCACCTTTATGATGGCATTGAGCCCACCTACATAACCCAGGATAATCTGTACCACATGGCCCTTCAAATAGTAATCTATTTTAAGTCAAAAGGAAGATGTAACAAAATTATCATTAAAATAAGACATCTATTGAATGAGAGAACATATTTACACACCATAAACCTGACAAATAACTGGTATCCAAAATCTACCAGGAATTCAACAAAAAGAGAACTAAAAAAATTAAAAAAAAAAATGGACAAAGAGCTAAACACTCTCCAAAGAACATACACAAAAAAATGGCCAACAGGCACATGAAATCATGTTTACTATCATTTATTGTCAGAAAAATGCAAATCAAATTTATAATGAGATATGACCTCATACCTGTGAGAATGGCCCATCTTGAAAAGACCAGAAGCAGGCCCTCCCTTGGGGTCAAAGCACACCACTATGAAGCTGTCCACAGCTACTACAGCATGAATTTGATCCTAGATAAGGAGGTGACCCACATGGTATGGCAGACCTCTCCTGACCCACCCGCTGCTCCCCTCAGCAGTGTATCAGTACATCTGCCTGTTTTGCTCCCCAATGTCTCTGATGAGTCCTCTCACCTTCCTGCACCTGTGGCCTGCACCCAGTTTTGTGTGCATAAATAAATATTTTTTTTTAAAAAAAAGAGCAGAAGTAACATATGTTGGTGAGGATATGATTTAAAAAAGGAACTCTAATATACTGTTGGTCAGAACATAGACTTTTCTCACCTCTATAGAAGACAGTATGGAGATTTCTCAAGATATTAAAAATTAGATCTACCATGTGATCCAGTAACTACAGTGGTAGGTATTGGCCTATAGATGCAAAAACATAAATTCAAGGGAATATATACATTCCTATGTTCACTACAGCACTATTTACAATATCCGAGACAGGGAAACAGCCTAAGTGTCCACAAACAGATGATTGGAGGAGGAAGATGTGGTATATATGCATGATGGAATAGTACTCCATTGTTAAAAAGGTATAAATTCTTACCATTTGGAACAATGTGGATAGAACTTCAGAAGATTATGCTAATAAGTCAGAAAAAGAAAGTCAAATGCCATAAATGTCACTCATATGACGAATACAGAAAAAAAGAACAAAGGGTCAGATAAAGTCAAACCAACAATAAACCACAAAAAATTACTGACTCTAGAATTGAAGTTAAAGGAGTAGAAGAAGAGAGCAATAAAAAGGGGAGAGAGGGCGCAGCGGGTTAAAGCACAACACTAAGAAGCTAAAGCCACTTCCGGATGAGTTCAAGCCCTGCCTGCCCTGGAGGTGACCAGATGGCGTGGCAGACCTCTCCTGACCCACCCGCTGCTCCCCTCAGCAGTGTACTTCATCGATCTGCCTGTTCTGCTCCCCGCTCTGTCTCTGGTGAATCCTCTCACCCTCCGCATCTCTGGCCTGTACCCCAGTTCTGTATGAATAAATAAATAAATCTTAAAAAAAAAAAAAAGAGGGGGGGAGAGAATAGGATGGGTGGAAGCAATGAGTGTCTTGGGTAGAGGTGTGGTATGATCACAGCACCACAACTGTGTCATCCTATACCTCTAAATCAGATAGTATTATAAATCAGTGTTATCACAATACAATAAATAATAATAAAAAGATGGCAAAATGTCGGGGAGCATGCCAGATGCCAAAATCCAGCTCTAACAGGTGGCTGGTCAGGATTCTTTTTCCCTAAGGAGTAGGCGCTGTTGGTGAAATGAAATGAGCAATTGAGGCAGACACTGACACTAGCTGTATCTCCTACTGAGCATCTCAGCGGGTCTTAATTTATATGTTAAAGCAGGCAGTGAGATTACATCAACAAAAAAAACATTGAAGCCAATAAAAATAATTGCTACATATTTTTTATAGTCACTTGGAGACCCCCTGTGGCCTCGTATTGGAAAGAAACTTATTTGGTCATCTTAAGAAAAAACATAAGAAATAATCAAGGCTTTTAAATGTACCTTATTTGGCAGCATAATCATCACCTGGGGTATTTGGTAATGTTTAACTACCTTACTAACTCCCTAAGTTAGATTCTTATCCCTATATCCTATTGTTCTAAAAATCATGTATTCCTAAGAATATTACTAATATATTGTCTTCTATGAAGTTCTACTATTATAGCTTATTATTCTTATCTAACTCTTATAATCATTGTCTATCTCAGTCTGGTCTAAGCTAAGGGCATCTAACCTCCATGTCACCTGCGAAGTGTTGACCTTAGAGCACTCCAGAAAATCTACTTAGGGCTGCAAGCACACCCCCCAGTGAGATTCCAGTCACCTGCCACAGTTAGCTTAACACAATTTTGTTTCCCATTGTCTTTAGAGCCACAACCTATTTTTCCTAGCCTTTTGCAATGTTAATTCCTGTTATGTATCATGCCAATTATTACTTTAACCCAAGTTAATTTAGACAGGCTAATCATATAACCAATTTTTGGCTATTATTAACCAAGAACAAATGAGGAAGTTTCAGCAGGCGTTGCTGTGGAGACTCCCATGGCTTCATTTTCTTTGGAGGTTTAGAAAACCCTCATCATCTTTGCGAGTCTCTCCATGCCCGGACCATGTCATAGACAGCACTGGTTGCGTGGCCTACATCAGCAAAAGAAGAGTTAAGATATTTCTCATAAACTTAAGGAATTTGTTATGTTAATTTGTCTTGTTAAAATAATTTTAAAAATCCAATTAAATAAAAGCATTACTGTAATTAAAAACTGTCAGCATCTATAAAACAAAGTCAAACAAAAATAATTGCATAAAATTAGGCTTGATACAACTATTATATTTTGGGAGGTTGATTAAACTGGTAAATTTAGAATATAAAAGACTGACAGGAGGAAAGACATTCAGCTCATTTATCTCTAATGAGAATAAGAGATTGTCTGAGTGTAGGTTTTTTTTGCAACATAAATCCTGAAAACTGAGAGCCAATTAGTTCACAGCACCAGAAGAGCAATGCCTCCACTTAATACCTAATGATGGATTCCTTGAATATAATCTATAAAAAAGGGACCCTCTTAGTTTCTTCAACACGTTTTAATTGTATTGCAGTCGCACACTGTAACCTTCTATGTCTTATGTAAGAATAGGCAATATAGCACAGTTCTAATTATTTAAACATTGGAGGTGTGATTCATATTTAGACTTTATCAGTTATATTATCTTGAGAAAATTTCTTTAAAATTCCTAAAAGTCATTATTCCTTTTGTTTTAGATGGTAGCTTTTTGTTTTGTTTTGTTTTGGTGAAGATTAAATAACACTATATAAATAGAGAGTTTAGCACATCATCACTGCTAAGTGAAATAATTCAGAAAGTGAAAGACAATTACCAAATAGTTTCACTCATTTGTAGAATATAAATAACCAAAGAAAGCAAACTGGCAACGCACAACAGAAACAACTGCTAGTCTCTGAAAAATACAGTGGTACCCATGGAGATGGAGGGAGGAAGGAACGGAGGGGTAATGTAGAAATTGGGATTAAATTTTGGTGGAGGCTGTTTGAAGCAGATGTTGAGATGTTGAAATGTGAAGTCATAGTCTCAAGACTATCTAGTTGCTTAAATGAACAAGAAATCAATATAATTTGATTTTTAAAAAGGTGTCAGCTACTGTCATTAATGGCATTATTATTGAGCTATGGTCAATGTGACAGAAAATTCTAAGGGCATTTGAAAAAATTAACACTAAATTCTATAAAATATTATTTTGAAGAAGAAAGACACGACCATAGGAAAACTCCTGTTCCCAGGAAACTCCTGTTGACCATTATGCTAATGGAACATCTTTTAAGGTAAATTATTCAAGTTTTCTTCATCCTCATGTATCCATTTTGGCTCAGAAACTAATGTCAATGGAACACTGGACTGTGAGTTTAAGAAAAGTATACAATATTGTTAATTGTAGCTGTTTTGATTCCCAAAGTCATTATCGCATTAATTAACTCCCATCTTCCAAACAACCCCCTTTTCTACAGCACTGCATTTTGCTGTCTCCTATCTTTAGGGCTATAAACAAAATGGCCTCTGCCCTGTGACATTTCTTTTTGTTGGTGCTCCTGCAGGTACTTTAGTAGGACCAACTCCGATCAGCTAGAATTACTGCTCAAAAATCCTGCTGTGATGACACGCCTCTTAAATGCCCAGCAGTGCCTAGTACTTCCACTATTACAGTGCAAATGTTCTATTTTATAATTTCCAGTTTACTTGCGAAGTTTCTTTAACTTCAATCCTGTTGACGCTTTGAGCTAGATGACTCTTGGTGGTGGTGGAGAAGGAGGAGTGTGTTAATCTGGACATTATTTAGCAGCATCCCTAACTGTAAGTGTTTGCTGGTAGCACACATCTTCATTTCAAGGGATGAAGTCTGAATATGTATCCACACATATCAAATGTCCCTAAGGAGAAAAACTGCCCTTGAGAATCATTGCTCTAGACCAATGGACCTCAATCTGATGGTTAATTAGCATTTCCTGGGGAAATAAGAAACAAAGGCTCTCACTCAGGAGATGCTGTTTTAATTGGCTTGGTTTGGGATGAAACCTAATCAGGAATTCAAAAATGAAGCATGGAAAAAAAAAAAAAGCTTAACAAGTAGCTTAACAAAAGTCCTATTTTATTGATGCACTATTACTAAAAGCATAATTTATATAATAAAATTGGAAATATCTTTTGGTGATTGCAAGATATTTTGAATTGATGAAGTAAATGAACAAATAAATTTATATTGCTCCTTATCTATTGCACAAGTATAGTACAATCGATTATGTATTTATTTTTTGATCCCCATACTATACGTTCTTTGAAGGAATTTGTTTTACATTTCAACTCTAGATTAGTATTTAGTATATATTTTGATAATTAGTAAGTATATGTGAAAAGATGGAGTAATGAATGAATGAATCATTGAAGGAACAGGGCATTTCACACTTTATTCTCATGATAGAAGCTCCTGATTACAGGTTCTTATTAGCATTAATGGATCGTCAATTCATCCTCATTTTTTCTCAAGAAAAAAAAAATGTGTCAATTTTATTAGGGAAGGAGTGCTCCAATTCAACAAACGATTTTATAGTCTTTCTGTAGCTGGCTATGCGAATACACAAAGTCTGTCAAGTGACACAAGCTATGCAACCTCTATTGACTGCCATATCCTGGATAGAGACGGAAGTGCTCTGAAAAATCAGAATTTCCACGCTAACTTATGTTATGACCTCCCTTAGAATATTTTTGTAATATAAAAATATTCTAAGCAACCATCAGCTTGCAACTGGATTGCCTTAGCCTCATAAGGTGCTGCCTGGCTCAGGTGAGCAAGCACTGCCCAAGGCAAAAAATTCCTCTAGAAAGCAAAAAAATAATATTACAACTGAATGATTAATAAAAGCAGTTACAACAAAATCAATATTGTAAGACAAGGCAGCACTAGAACATGCTAAAAACTAAAGTTCTTTTACTCCCCGGACGAGAACCCAAATCTTATCACTCTACTCTCTCACTTAATCTTTTATTGCTCAGTCTTTAAATGAGGAATCTTACTATCTCCCTTAGTGATTTATCTACCAGAAAATTTCTCCACCCTAGTCTTCGACTTGACTTTACTCTCTAACATGTCTCAATGAGAATGAAGAACATTAAGTAGTATTTGAGGTTTAAAGGGTCTTTATTTTAGCCAATCATCACTGTGGTAAATGTAACAATGTTAGCCTTAAATTTCATAAATTTATGTACCTATCCTAACTTTAATAGATGTTATAATCTCAGCTGAAGGACAATACGGCCCCAAACTATTCTTAGAAGAAAAGATGATTGTAATCACTCAACCCAGTTCATGTGCTGATGTCATCCCACTGCTTGCTCCTAATGTATAAAATAAACTTCTGCTAAGAGCAGAACAGGAAGACTTGCACCCAACTCCGATTCCCGTGTCTTCCTTGCATCCACTTCCCTATTTTTCCTTTTTCCCCTTTTCTCCACTTGTCAGCACCGCTCCCACCTTGAGACCCTGCCTGTTCTGCCCCCCAATAATCAGTGGTTGGGGACAAAAAGTCTCCAACAGTCAAGATGTAAGGACAATTTTTTAATTGGATTTCTGCAGGGGATCATTTTTCAGGAACTTAAAGGAATCGCACAGTTCTCTTTCTGCCAACATTTTCCTTATTTTCTTGCTCCCTAATAATGATGGTTGGAGCTCCAAAATCTGTCTTGAACATAAGATAGCTTCTGTGTATAAGCTATCTGCTTTAGACAAGAAGTATAAAGTGCCAGCCTTGGGCTGTCTACCTTTGAATTTCCAGATTCAATTGAAATTTAATCTTGTTTCTGATCTTTGTAACTAACATCTTAACACAATTTTTAACTGTGTTTTGGCCCTCTTTGGTGGCACAACGGGTTAGGATACCCCAGTGTCTAGCACTGCCAGCTAGCCACAGTCGCTTCAGTGCGAGTTCGATCCCCCACTTTGCCGTTCATGACCGCCCCACGAGCCCCCCACTCACTGCACTCTCCCTGAACCCCAGAGGTGATCTACATGGTGCAGCAGACCTTCCCTGAGCTGCCAGCTGCTCTCCTCAGCAGTGTACTTCGTCTGTCTGCCTGTTCTGCTCTCCCATCTTGTTTCTTGTTTCTTGAAGCCTTTAACTGCCCCCAACACCTCTGGCTTGTATCCCAGTTCTTTATGAATAACTAAATAAATCTTTAAAATAAATTTAACTATGTTTCACTCTCATTATTCTATATACCATTCACAGGAAGACTTTCATTTTAATTTTGCCTCATTTTATTATGAAGATGGTTATATTATCTTAAGGTTTGGTTAAATGCCTTTTGATCTAGATCCTTTTATTAATCTTATGTGTTCCTTTATGAAAATCATGCCCAGAGGATTCTTTCAGAAATTTAGAAGGTGCCTTCAATACATATCTAAATTGTACTTCATGATGCTCACCTGCCATTCATGTAAATTACCTTGCTGTGGACTTGCTGACCATGCAAAAAGTCTTCCTTTCAGAATTCACATGAAGGACTGTAACTACACATAGGGAAAAAATGACTAGCATGCCTGCTGTTAAGTAGTTGTTTTTAGAAAAATATTTTTTTCCTTCCAGCGAGATTCAGCTATCTAAATTCACCCAAATGGAATGAAAATTGCCCTCTCAACTAATTATCCATTTTGAAATGTTCACTTAAGGATAATTGTCTTTTGGCAATTACTCTCATTATCCACCATCTTTAAGAGGCAATGAAGTGCTTGTGCAATATTTTGTTGAATATTTGAATGGTGACATTGTGAAAATATTGTAAGTTTTAGCTGAGAGAATGCTGAAATAGGTATAGGTTTCAGATTCTTCTGCTCATTATTTAAAAATGTGCAGTATGATCCTTTCTTTTCTCTCAGCTTCCAAGCCAAAATTAAAAAAAAATGTATTAAAAAACTGTGTAAAATTATTTTCTTATAAAACTTGTTTTTTGAACAACTTAAAAGAAAGCTGATTTTTGTTACCCATATTTAACCTATATGTTTGGTTCTTATTTTCTCTTATTTTAGCAAACATGAAAAATTTCTATTGGGGAAAGCAAGCTAATCTTTTGAGTTGAAAATAAAATTTGCATGATAATATTTCCATCACAAATAGAGCAGTAATAATTTTGAAAGCACATCTTTGTCTGTAGAACAATGATATAGATGAAACATCCATTCCCATATCATAGTCATTGTCCAAAATAAAAGTAGTAAAATATATTTAACCCATTCTAAACCAAATCACAACAAATTTATTTGCCACAAATTTTAAGTAAAATTTTGTTGTTAATTTATTGAAATTGTTCTAGGGAGATTTCTTTTACATCTAAGTCACTTAGTTGTCCTTGGAATTTACATACAATTTAGTTGGACAGAAATGTTTGCTGTTCACTTAGATAGTACATTTTATTATAGAGATAACTGAAAAGCATTTCAATTTACATTTCTGCATTACAATATAAAGAAATTTTTCCTAAGTGCTTGTGTTTTTATTATTTATCCAAAGTGCTACCCAATTGTTAGAAGTTTGATTGTCCTTCTTGTCTTCTAAAAGAGCATCCATAGTTTCATCTAGTAAAGAGCTTAAACATTTTACAAATATGTTATTGATGATTTAATTCCTGAACAATATTAGCTTTTTCATGCTGTATATTCAGCTTTCAGAGTCATAACAATATTAAAAGTTTATGATTAGAAGATGCTATGAAACAAATATATTTAAATGCGGATTATTTTAACATATTAGGTACTATAAATCATCCACATAGACAATGTCAGCCAAGAAATCAATGAATTATATGTATCTAATAAACAAAAATTATATAACCTTCGTGATAAATAACTTCAGTCAGAGTTCCCTAAATTTAGGGAAAAAAACTTCTTAGAGAAATATTTGCAAGATCTGGCACAGTGATTTGGTCACTATAAACTTAAGCTAAGTATAGTAGCAGAGAGGAATCCCATATATAGAGTGTAGATGGCAGGGAGTCATGGTTTATTTCATTGCATTATTTTTAGAAACTCTGACATTAGGTGAATGATGCTAAATTTATCATTATAAAAGATATAAGCTTTCTTTAATGAATCCTATTTAGTTCTTGCTATGCATTATAAATATCCTTCTATTGAAGAAGGCATCTATTGCTAAAATGGACAAGCTTGGTTCATTTGTAAAAATAAGCAACTTATTTTGTCAAGCAAAGGCATGTATTTTTATTTTAAATTATACTAATGTTCAAATTATTCTCATTATACTAATAACAAATTATGTTTGCTGAAAGCAATCTGATTTTTTTGAGAAATAAATATAAAGATTATTATCAAACACAGTAATTCAGCTCATTATCAGATACACAAAGAATAATGTAATGTAAGAACAGGGGTAGTAAAATCAACTACTTTTCAAACATTCTCAAAACATTGTTTGCATGTTCTTATTTCTCTCTTACAAAATGCCTCTTGTTATTTAGCTCAAAGCAGATGAAACTGATTAGAATTTTACTTTATTTATATAGTTTTGTCATTCTCTCATTGTGACTGAAAAGTAGCCTTGAAAGAGAAATAAAAATGAGATTGAAAAAATAGTGGTAGCTGGCTGTTTATCAGCCAAACATCCATTGCTATAGTAGGCCTAATCTTGTGAGTAGCCTACTAGATACTGAAAATGGACATTGACCAAAAGAAAAGGAGCAATTTAGTCATACCTAAATTGACTAAAGATCTGAAACCTTTAAAAAGAGATTTATTTATTTATGCATACAGAACTGAGGTACAGGGCAGAGGTACAGGAGTGGCAAGAGGATTCACCAGAGACAGAGTGGGGAGCAGAACAGGCAGATCAATAAAGTACATTGCTGAGGGGATCAGTGGGCCAGACAGGACAGATCTGTTGACCTGTGGATCACCTCCAGGCCAGGGATCCAACTCTCACTGAGGTGGCTGTGTCTAGCTTGCTGTGCTGTGCTCTAACCAGTTGCCCACCAGGGAAGGCCCAGATCTGAAACATTTCTAAGGAATAACAGGGATATACAGGATTCTACTAACTAAAACCCAACCAAAAAAAAGAAACCAAAGTTAAAGGGAACAAAAACCTAATTAAAATGGAAAAAAAGAACTAACTTGATAGAATTATGCATCACATAATTACTATCACTTTTCATTACTACTAATGAAAAGACAACCTCAATATCTAAAACCAAAATGATAAGTGAGTCAGTTCTCATGCCACAAAGCAAAATGTTGATTGTTAACAGGGTTATGTTGGTTATAGTGGAAAGAGCTGATTAATTTCAGTAGTAGCTGATCGGCTCTAAAGAACTAGAAACCAGTTATTCAACTCTAGGGCCATGTGTAAAAGACACTGAGACTCACTAACCAAAATAAATAATGTTTTATACAATATTTATAGCATACAAAAATCCATTATAAAAATGTAAATTATAAATAAGATTAAAAATTAAATAACCTAGCAAAAATTATTTAGGATTGTCACTTGGTTGAAAAAAAAAAATCAAACCTATCATGTAGTTCAATTAAAACCACTCGAAGTAAAGAAACTGATTTGGAAAATATTACTGATGAATTTGCTTTCCTTAAACTAGGAAAGTGAAATTATAATGATTTATATCTTAATCTAAACAAACTGCTTAAACTTTAAATATGCAGATTTTAATACACCAACTTTACAATTTTTCAATGTTCTAAAAAAATTTGCTACTTAAAAGCACTTACGGGCCCTCCCTGGTGGTGCAGCAGGTTAAAGCACTGCACTAAGAAGCTAAAGCCACTACCGCATGAGTTCGATTCCTGCCTGCCCCGGAGGAGATCCACATGGCGTGGCAGACCTCTCCTGACCCGCCCGCTGCTCCCCTC
>NW_004567111.1:48510407-48539503 GCF_000260355.1 Condylura cristata
TACACAGTAGGATAGTTTTCAGTTACAAAAAGATGAATTTTCAATTTGAGACAGCATGGAGAGAAGTGGAGGGAGTTACACTCAGTGGAATGTCAAGAGGAGAAAGACAAACATCAGATGATATTACTCTATGTAGACTATAAAAAGGAAAATAAAGGAAGAACAAAACCAAACCAAGAACAAAGTTTGACTACAGAGCTCAGGGTGTCAGAGGAGAGAGGGTCAGAACAAAGTGGGGAGAGGACCCAGCGAGTCTTTGGTGTAAGATTATTGATGCTTTGGTGATGGGTGTGGCGTGATTAACCTGTATTGCAGAGGTGTGAACCTACATGTTGTAAATCAATGTTACTTCATAAAAATATTTTTTCAAATATAAAAATATGTTTTTTTCCTAAGGAAGTAGAAATATGAACAACATAAAATATCAGTATCTGATATGTTTTAACAAATTACTATTTCTTCCTGTTTTTAATACTGGGAATTTTCAGTGATAAATTGCAACAGATGCTTATTTATTTTCTGATTGTTGAATGCTTGCTAGTAAGTACATGTTGACTGGGAATGACATTTCATTATCATATAAAATAGAAATTGGAACAGTAGTATTTCTTTTTTTCCATTTTACTCAGAAGCTACTCTCTTGAATCAATACTTTCTATTTGCATTTGAACACTATACATTATATCTTTTGTTGCATGACTTCCTTCACTTCAGTGAGCTATTTTAAATGCTTCTTCAAACCATAAATTTATTTAGAGTAAGTTTTTTAAAGGATTACTTCTTAAAGACTAACCTTAACTGGAATTTTAATTTTCTGAATTAAATGTTTGCAGTGAACACTATTTTAATGATGTACTCCTCCATCTGCTCTCAAGTATTAACCGTCATTTAAGACTAAAAATGCAGAACTAGAAAAATGATTTTTTTCTATTCTATAGTACATCATTATTTAATCTAAGATAAAATTTCAAGAGTTGAGATACTAAAATTAAACTTCTCTTTGAACACATTAATATGTTATGGAGAAAATGCGTATCTATCAAAAAAATTGATTTGGAAAAATAATGTCTGAAATAATACTCATAGTGTATGTGTTTTCCTCAAGTTCCCATTTGAAAGGAATAATCAGAAGATAAAAAAGCAGATTTAAATTTATGATCCTGAGTCTCTGAATGGCATCTTAGCTCTGCTACCCATTAGCTGAATTACCTTGGGCAAAATATTTCATCTTTTCATGTATCAGATTCATCATGTGTATAAAGTATGTGATAAGACTTGATTCACAACATATTATGTTTAAATGAATTAGTAGCTGTACGCACTTAGAAAACTATCTGACACACAGAAAGTGCTATAATAAATAAAGTCCTTGCATTCAAATAAGCTTTAATTCATTTTAAAATTTACTCCACTTTATGAATAACTCAACATAATACAAGAAAGGGAGACTATCAGACAAATTTCATCCATTTGATAGCTTTCTCTTTTACTGAGGAATGGCACTTTTTTTTTTTTTAAGGTTTATTATTATTTATTATACAGAACAGGATACAGGCCAGAGATGCGGAGGGTGAAAGGATTCACCAGAGACAGAGTGGGAAGCAGAACAGGCAGATCAACGAAGTATACTCTGAGGGGAGCAGCAGGCGGGTCAGGAGAGGTCTGCCGCGCCATGTGGAGCTCCTCTGGGGCAGGCGGGGATCGAACTCATGCAGTAGTGGCTTAAGCTTCTTAGTGCAGTGCTTGAACCCGCTGCGCCAGCAGGGAGGGCCCAGGAATGGTACTTTTTACCATTTGGTGGTAATGTGCTTCTTAGGAGCTATTCACCCTATCATCACTGTTGGTGCCACTATTCTTGCATGTTTAATACTTAATTAAGGAAAAAGCAAAGGTCACAAAATTTAAGTTTGTCCACACAAAATGTTTGCATTATTACATGACTTGAAAAGCTTGCAAACCGTTAAGTCAGAAAACTTGTTCTGTGCTATTAATTTGCAAAATAGCTATGATGTAGAAATATACTGGCTTTAAAAATAAGAAGACTTGAATTAACATTCACTTCTGTTTATCATTTTCTTCATTAAAGTAAGCAGATAGCTTTTCTTAATCTAAATTTCCTTATTTAAAAAATAATAATAAATGTATTTCTGTTTTGAAAGAACAAATGGTAGAAACAGTGACATCTGTAAATCTGTATGAAATGCAAGAGTCAGGTTTGGAAAAGGAAGTTGTTTGGGGTCTCCCTGGTGGCTGAGGAGTTCAGTCTCAGCACTACTAGTGAAGACTCACTGTGATAGCTTGAGTTCCATTTCTGCACAGGGAGCTAACCACATTGTCTCCTCCACTGTTCCCGGTAGATCTGCCTGTTCTGCTCTGTCTCTGATCAGTCCCCTCAGACCTCCCACCTGCCACACCTCTGGCTTCCTCTACACAAAAATAAATAAATAAAATGTATTTTAAAAGAATAGAAATGGATTGGG
Organism: Condylura cristata; assembly: GCF_000260355.1. Lineage (NCBI taxonomy): Eukaryota > Metazoa > Chordata > Mammalia > Eulipotyphla > Talpidae > Condylura > Condylura cristata. The sequence continues at coordinate 48,512,888 of NW_004567111.1, forward strand.
ACAGCTGATCCCCCTGGAAAGGAAAACAAACAACTTGAGCTTGAAGATTACCCAACAAGTGGGCTATGTTAGTAGAAGTGTTGTTGAACTAGGGTTATTGAGGTAGTATAATTTCTCAACAATTTTTTTGGATTTGTCACCAAATACATAGGTAATAAAAATAAATAAGTGGGACTACATCAGACTGGAAAGTTATGCACAGCAAAGGAAACAATCAAGAAATGAAAAAGCAATCTATGGTATGAGAAAAAATATTTATAAACCATATATCTGTTATGGATAAATAGGCAATATATACAAGGAACTCTTACAGTTCACTAATAAATAACCTTAGTATAAAACAGATATGGGGCCTGATAGACATTTTCCATAATAGCTATGCCAATAGCTATAGAAAAAGTTTCTCAACATCACTGATGCAAGAACCAATTTAGTTTATTGAGGCAGAAAAACAACTTATCATAACAGTATTGTGTGGATCATAGCATCAACATGAACTAAAAAGTTGGAAAACTAGGAAAGGCAAGGAATAACCATTGTCTCATTATAGTTTTGTGCTTCTTTGGAGACTAAATGACACACATTTCACTCTCTGAACATAAAACATTAGGGCTAAGTGGCAGTAAACAAGCTTCATTCTAGCGCTAGGTTCTTCATTTCACCACTATTACTAATAAAGAATCCCTGATATCCTTACACATTGTGCCAGTTCTCTCAGGGGTCAACATTCTAGGAAGAAATGATCAGTCAGTCCAAGGCTTAATTGTGTAGTTAAAATATTTCAAGATGGAGCATTTGTTTCACTGAAGCTATTGAGCAGCTGTGGAACCGTGTTGCTCAAAATGAAGCAGTCCATGCAGATATTAAGCAAATAGCCCAAAGTATACAAACATTCTCAATTTTAATGAACACCATCAAATTTCATTCCAAACAAATTATATCAAGTTTCATTCCTGCCCACAGTGGATAGCCTACTTTTCCCAGTGAGCACTAAAAATAATAAATTTTTAAAATATGGCGAATATGACAAAAAGTTATTGCTTATTAAAATTTGGATTTCACTCATTACTTCTGAAGATTTGCTTCTTTAAAATTGTTAAAATATCAAGCTCCCTAATAATAAATAACATATTTCTATATTTGACTATTTTTCATTTTTAGGGGCTATTTATATTCTGGAGATGCTCTTTAAGTAATTTCATGGTATAAACATTTTTTTTGAAATCTAATTTGATTTCTAGTTGATCTCATTCAATATAATTCCCATCATTTTAATTCTACATTGTTGCATAGGACAACACCACACTGATAAAGAAACGGGAGTAGTAGAGCAAGCTATTTAATGCAGGATGCTGCTCAAGAGCAAGACCCTGGCCTTTTTATTGAGAAGTTAGTCCTACAGCATTAGTCGTATGGGGAAGCAGAAAAGGAGACAGGGAAGTAGAAGAAGCAGGGGAAGGGTGGAACTATACTGCTCACCTGGTGATAGCTTGGTATGTAGATCAAGCCCTGACTCCTCCATCAGTACTTCAATCTTATCAATAAGGCATTCTTGACCAACTTCTGGGGTCCTTGTTAAATATCAGTTAACGGCCCCTCTCCCCCACCCACCTCAGTTCTCGGTCATACCTCTTGATGATACCCTTCCCAGGGTGATCTAGATTTATGTTTTTAATTGATCTGAAAGTCACCTTGTAAGGTTGGTTTCCTATGACAAGGCAGTTCTGACCTTGCTTTAGTAATATAGACCTTTAGGTAAGAAAATGGAGGCTGGATAGGCTGCTTAGGATTAGCAGACCCATACTACATAATGTACAATTTATGTGTATAATATTTGTTGGGGGGGGAAAAAGCCAGTGAATAGCATATGTCTAAGAGCAAGAAATCCCGGCCAGTAAAGCAAGCCTGAAGACTAACATGCACATGTATTCAAAGAACTATAAATCCACCAATGGGATGAACATTTCTTTTTTTTTTCAAAGATTTATTTATTTATGCATACAGAACTGGGGTACAGGCCAGAGATACAGGGGAGGTGACAGGATTCACCAGAGACAGATCAGGGAGCAGAAGAGGCAGATCTACGAAGTACACTACTGAGAGGACCAGCAGGCAGGTCAAGAGAGGTCTGCCGCACCATGTGGGTCACCTCCAGGGTCGGGATGGAACTCGCACTGAAGCAGCTGCGGCCAGCTTGCAGTGTTGTGTCCTAATCCATTGTGCCACTAGGGAGGGCCAGGGATGAACATTTCTCAATAATCCAGCTGAGGGTCATAAAACACTATTAAACATTTTCTAGCTGAATTGCTGTTTTATCATTAGGTTAAGGAGAAGCTCTCTCTACCCCTGAAAGAAGTGAGGATCTTCTCATTAGCCACATCCATATTTATTTTCTCACTACGTCTCATGAAAGTTCATGCCATTATCTTACTTTTATATTCTATATCCTTTCAATAGTATATGTGGAACAACTACACATGTCTTTTGCTCTTCTTAATGCTAAAGCTATAACAGTAAATGGTTTACTTTCACAGGATTTACACTCTATAGGGTAAGTTAAAAGCATAAAGAGAATAAATGCATGTTAGTTCAAATAGGTAAAGTGCTGTGAAGAATGATGAAGCTGGGCTAAGGGGGAGAGGGATGGATGGGCTGTCTACAGGTGGCGGCCAGAGGGTGGCCAGAAAGGTGATTTTGAACAGTGGCCAGAAAGATTAGGGGCTGAGTCATGATTGAAAGGTGCTTGCAGTCAGAAAGGGTGGTGTGAACCAGGGCGCCAAGGATCTGATCCACATGGATAGATGTGGAAGATGGCTGACTGCATAGCCAATAGAAGATAGTTCTGGAACCTAGACAGGTAGCTCTGTGGATCACATAAACCACGTAGTTATGATAAGGGCTTGTGTTTATACTTAGAGTAAAATAGGCAGCCATCACAAAAGTTTGGAAAAGTGACATCATTAGATATGTTTGAACAGGATTGCTTTGGTGATTTGTAGAAAAGAGACTGTGAAGGAAGAGAAAGGGAAGAAGCAGAAACACCATAGGAGATTATTGCAATAATGTAGGCAAAAGATGACCAGGGCTCAGAATAATTATATGCTAAATTTATTTATTTTTTTTTAGTAAGAGAGCAGTCAGTTTCAAGGATAGTCATATTTCTTTCTGTGTATACTCTTTGAAAGGAAGAATTCTAGAATCACCGTGTGTGGGTGCCACTCACGCTCAGCTCTACCAATGGGAACCATCTTGTTACAGTGTGACTATAGCAATTTTTCTGCCTTAATTCCTTTATGTATAAAATGGAGTTACAATGAGGATTAATTCATTACCTACCTAAAGTGCTTCTAATACTGCCTGATACATAAAAATGCAAAGTTAGCTTGTTATTATATTTATTAAGGCAAAATAAAATATCTATAGAAATTTTTATGGCAATATTTAATGAGTGTCAGTCTGTTCTATTCTCATAAAAATAATATTTTCAGACAAACAAATATATGTGGATAAAATATTTTCAATTAGATACATGTCAATAGTTTTCCAATAAGGGAAATTTTGCCCAGCAGGGGACATTAACCGATGTCTAGATAATTTTAAGTATCATGGTGACTCCTAAGGCAAGTTAAGTATAATTGGGCATCTTCAGGGACTTTAGGAGAGTTTAGTGAGGCTGCAGAGATAAAAGCAATGAGTTCCAAAGTGCCCCAGGACTGATGGCAACAAGACCTTCCGGAACAAGAACAATAAATAAAAAGGACACTAAAATACGGGCTGGGACACAGACACTGAGTTCTGGGCACAGAGATTTTAGGACCGTGAGTGAAAACTAAACAATCACAAAGAGACTGGTGGAGCTTTAGAATAATTAGGGAAAGAAGGTTTATATTCCCCGAGGCACAACTCCACTTCACTTCACTTCCTTGTCTCTCCCTGGCCTGAATCCAACACCTGGGAGTCCCACTTACTTCTGTTCCCTTTTTCCTTCATAAACATTTTCTTTCACTGAACGAATCTGCCGTTTTTCATTTGCTTGACTGAGTGCCTGCAAAGTTCCTGCTGTGGCTGTGTGGACTACACCACATGGTGGTCTTGTGGCTGGGACACAGAGCTGCCACTGCAGACTAGGTCTGAGTGTAACTGGGTGGTCCCTAGGAGAAGGGAAGTTCCAGGTTCCCTGCCCCACCCAGAAGGAGGGTGGAACTGAGCAGAGAAAAAGGAGAGAGAAGAAGAGAGAAGGGAGGCAGAAGGAAGAGAGGCAAAGGCAGATGGAGAAGGAGACCTAAGGAAGCCACATGGAGCAGCAAGCATGTGATGAAGAAACCGGGCTTGTTTCCTGACCCTGGACTGGTTAAGGCAGATGTGGGTGAGATACCTGGAGGGAGGTGACTATGGCAGTGTTTATATTGATTTTGATTTTGCTCATTTCCTCTCAGATTTGTCTGGCCATTTCTGACCCTTGTCCATGGGTCCCAGCCAGAAGGTGCTTTAGTCTTGTGGCAGGCTTTCAGGCCTTGCTTTGGGCCAATCCCTTTTGGGTTGACTTTTGCCCACGAGGGGATGGGTAACTTCAGGTGTTTGATTTAGAAGTTACATTCTTTGTATTCCATATTGTATATTCACTGTATTAAAGTCACTTTTCATTAAAGCTTTATATGTTTTGTCTTGTTGCGGCGGATGGCAGAACCCACTTAGAGCAGGCAGGTTTTGGGGCTTCAGGGATGCCTCTCTGAATTCAGGTGCCCTATAACATGAGGACCTGACATTTTGCTATCAGTGGCTTGTAATGGGGGAGAGTAGTTTGAGGGCTGCGATGTTGGCCAGTATCCTAAAACATCTAAGATGATCCTTCACCACAAAAATGGACAGTGTGAAATGTCAACACTGTGAATATTGAATAAACTTGATGTAGATTCTGATTGGGCCACTTATAATAAAACTTTTGTATTTCCTTGAAAGGATTTCAACTAGAAAGTTTTCACAAGGTGATGCTTTTCTGTTTTTCTCCAGGTGACAACCATACTTCTTGTTTCCTTTGTATCATTCTCTCTCAGAAAAGATCCGCGCCCCACCCGCCCCCCAAATTACTACAGTTTTAAGATCATAACAGATTTGTTGCTGCTAATATCTAAACCCGGTACCACTACTGGTGAAAGCTGTTGGGGCTACTTGCAGCCTGTATCCTATCATGAGGTCTTATAACAGGGTGGCTCTCAGGAAAAGGGGAAGGTCCAGGGTGCCTGCCCCACTCAGAAGGAGGGTGGAGGTGGGCAGAGAGGAGGAGTCTGAAGAAGAAGGAAGCAGAATGGAGAGCCAGGAGACCCGAGGAAGCCACATGGAGCAAGGAGCATGTGATGAAGAAACTGTTCTTATTTCTTGATCCTGGACTGTTTGAAACGGATATGGGTGAGAGACCCGTGGGGAGGTTGACTATGGCAGCTTTTATCTTAATTTTGATTGTGCTCTTTTCCTCCCACACTTGTCTGGCCATTTCTGACCCTTTTCTATGGGTCCTGGACAGAAGATGCTTTAGTCTTGTGGCGGGCTCTCAGGCCTTGCTTTGGAGCAATCCCTTTTGGGTGGACTTTTGTCCACGAGGGGATGGGTAACTTTAGGTGTTTGATCTAGAAATTATATTCTTTGTCTTCTGTGTTGTATACTCACTATATTAAAGTTCCTTTCCATTAAAGTCTTATATGTCTTATCGTGATGTGGCAGATGGCAGAACATATTTAGAGCATGCAGGTTTGGGGGTTTAGGGGTGCCCCTCTCTCCCTGTCCTGTAACAGTCTCACTCTGATAAAATATGGATGATGTCATGGGGTATCTGTATCCAGTCTTATTTAGAGTACATTTTAATTGCCTGCACAGAATAAAACATTCTATTTTTTGTGACTTGCCCCTTCATAGGAAACTTCATTGGATGATCCAGTTGAGTTAATAGAACAAAGGTAATCCTGAAACACCACCAGGCAAGTGCTTAGACCACATCCCCTCCTGAAAAGCAGAGGAGGTTGTTTGACCCTCTCTGGCAGTGTCCAGGGCTGTTTTCTTCTGGAAAGATATAAAGAAGGGCTGAAAAAATCTTCCTGAGGTTGCTTTAATCACCTCTTTTTTTTTATCCTGATAGAAATGCATGTTTTTAAATCTATCATAGTTCTCCAATTGTTTGCAGATGTGAGTAACTCGCCTGTGTCATTTCAATGTGATTACTGGGTGTAGGTTGCTGGCAGTCTGAGAACACTAGGAAACTTGACTTCCTATTTAGGTAAAGACTCAGTTTGCTCTTCTTTCTCACTGCTTAAAAATGAAGCATTCTAACATAAATCTATGAGGCAATCTAGCTGAGTAGACTTGACTATGTTTTTCTTTTCTTTTCGGTTTTTACTAGTGCCCTCCACTAAGAGCTGCAAGTACAATCAGTTCTCAGTGGTGGCATCGGAAATGGTTCTTACCACTTACCCACTTGGCTCTCTTCTCTCCCTCTTTCACTCTGGTAGCCTCAATTCTACAGATTTTTTTGGGTTACTATTGGTTTGATTTGGTTTGGCACTTTGTTGTGTTTCTCTGGTGGAGTATCATTTAATAAATTTTAAAATCTAAACCCCATCCCTTCCCCTGCAGGGAAGTTGCAGAGGCTTGAATAGATAAAGGGGATTGATAAGGTTGCTATGGGAATGAGGCTGTAACTTTCACCATGTATACAAAAGCAGGGTCAAGACACATTCTGTGTTAAAGTTCACTGCTCAAGACTGTACATTCCAGCATTAACTGGCCCAAATGGACTCCCATGTCATGAAAAGCCTGAGAAACAGGCTATAAAAGGCAGCCTCAAATCCTTCACACACAGACTTCTCCTGAAAGAACATAAGCTTCCACCATGACTGTGGAAGGGGGGTGGGGGTGGGGAAGAAAGGCAGAAAGGCTGAGCAAGCAGTTTATTGCTCCCAGACAGCAGCTGAGACAGAGCCCCTAGAGTGGGGTCCACAGCTACTGCCAACTCAATAAGGGGGAAGGGTCTCCTATATAGGTCCTAAGCTCAGATTTCAAAGGGGTGACTCATCGCTGTGTCCTTGATGTGAGGCCCAGTTCGTTATCACCTTCATCTAGTTCCATCCAGGATGGAAGGCCCAGTTAATTGGATGCAAGGCCCAATTTATTATTGCCCTTATCCAGTCCCTCAGTAAATCTCCACACTTGGTCACTCCCAACAATGACAGGCTTCAGGTCCAGACTAGGCCTAAGGTCTCAGTTTCCTGAAATCTTGGAGAGACAGCCCCCCAACCCCCAGACCACCTGACCATGACTAATCAAATGACAACCCACCATATGGTGATCACCTCAGCCAATCCAAGTACTATAGCCCACTGTAAGGTGATTTTCCCCAACCAATCTGAGTACTGTGAGTTAGCATAATGAGACCTCATCACCTTAGCCAATCCAAGTACTGTAACCCACCAAATTTGGCTTTATCTGACCTTTATCTGATCACCTCAACCAATCTGAGTATTGTAAGTCAGCATAACGGAAACTTCAAAAACCCTGTGTAACGGGGATGTTCAGGGCTCTTGACCACCACTGCTGTGCCGGAGGAGTATAGAGTCCAGGCTCGAGCTTGCCAATAAAAACCATCATGCCTTTGCATCGGATCGTCTCTCTGATGGCTTGGGGGATTTAAAATCTGGGCACAACACTCCTATCTCACCTGCTGCTTCTCTTATCAGTGTATTTCATTAAATATGCCTTTTCTGTTCAACTCCACCCTGTCTCTGGTGAATTCTTTCACCCCTGTACCTCGGGACTCTATCCTGATTGTTCCCCACAAATTCTCTATTTCCCACGTATAAATGAAACTGTTCAGTATTAGTCTTTTTTCTCCCTGCTGACTTGACTTGACTTGTTTCACTTAGCATTATCTCTCTATTCCATCCATATTCCATCCATTGTCACATAGATGCCAAATCTTCTTTTTTTTTTTAATATAATTGAGTAGTATTCCTTTGTGTCTATTTATCCTCTTAAAACTCTCATTGATTCTCAGGCACTTTCCATAGCTTGGCTACTGTAAATAGTGCCTCAATGAACATAGGAGTTCATACATCCCTTGAAATTCGTGTTTTTTGCATTCTTTGGGTAGATACCTAGTAATGGAATTTCTGGATCAGGTAGTGTTACAGGGCACCCCAGTGTGAATTGGGTTGCCTGTCTGTGGGTCCTCACTGGCACTCTTAAGATTCAATAATATTATGGACACACACAAAAAGGTTCAATAATGGATTTATTTACAAGGAGAAAGGTAAAGGAACAACCCAGAGAAAGGTAAAGGAACAACCCAGGGAAAGAGGGAGAGAAATACAAGTTAAACTAGAATGTCCTACCAGTTCTGCTGACTTGGACTCCACCAATACCCTGAAAAATGATAGTCAGATGACCAGCCATGAACTACCAGGCCAGTAGACCCCCAGAGCCTACATATCCAGTTTTATCCTAACCTGGCTGCTCAGCTCGCCCTCACGTCCCAGCGTGCTTCTCCTTGTATTGATGAGATTTGTAGTTCCAGTATCTGGAGTGGGGGCGGAGTCCATGAAACCTGTACCTGTTACAGTAGTAGATCTGTTTTATATATATTGGTCATGGTTTAAGTCATTCTAGTTTTCAAGTATAAGATCCCCTCTTTCAGATGTTGTTACCACAAAGTGGTACCACAAAAGTTGTTACTACAAAAGTACCCAGAGTTCACCACCATAGTCCATTGTGCTCACCCCCCAAATTTGCTCACTCATTCCCTGGCTCCTTCAGTTCAACAGTCAGCTTTCAAGGATTAGTTGTGTTTTTTTTGTAAGATATAAAAAATTTATTTATGTATACAGAAATAGGATACAGGCCAGAGGTGCAGGGGCACTAAGAAAATTCACTAGAGACAAAGTGGGGAGCAGAACTGGCAGATCGATGAAGTACACTGTTGAGGGGAGCAGCGAGTAGGTCAGGAGAGGTCTGCTGTGCCATGTGGGTCACCTCTGGATGATCAAACTCACATTGAAGCAGTCGCCGTGGCTTGGCTTAGCTTCACAGTGTAGCGCTCCAACCCACTGTGCACCCAGGGAGGGCCTTCAAGGACAAATTTGGCTTTATCTGACCTTTTGTGTTTTCTCTACATTCCACATATAAATGGCACCATCTGGTATTTGTCTTTTTCCTTCTGACTTATTGAAATATTATGCTATACCTGCAATTAAAGTATACCTGATAGCTTATTGGGCTTCTGCTCTTATTATTCTCATTTGTTCTCTCTGCTTGGCTATAATTTTTGATAGGTGATTTCATTCAAGAGTGTATGTCTTTAGCCATTGTGTTTGATGAGGAGATGATATTTCAGAAATAGAGTACATCATGTGTTTTATAGTATTAGTATTTAGTACATTAGTATAGCATTTAGTGTGTGTATATATTATATATATATATATATATATATAGTATTTATATTTACATTGAGGATGTGTATATTATAAGCCTCTCTCTCGCGCTCTCTCTATGTGTATGTATATATGCTAACTAGGACTCATATCAATCATCCCGGTAGCCAACTATATATCTGAAAACTCTGCTACTGATACTGTAATTTTAGGTTTTCGGGTCTAGGCTCCTAGTTGGGAATTGATCCCACACTGTGGCAGCAACACTGAGTCAAGGCCAATAGATGACCATGGGCTGGTGTCTTACAAAACCTCTGCAGGAATATTGCAGATGATCAGGCAAGCAAATGAAAAGTGGCAGATTCATTTAGAGAAAGAAAAAGTTTATTAAGGAGAAAAGGAACAGAACTAAAGTGGGCCTCCCAGGCTGGTGGAGCCAAGCTAAGGCAGAACAAAGGAGCAAAGTGGAGTTGGAGTCCCGCCTCAGGGAATATAAACCTTCTTTCCCTAATTATTCTAAAGCCCCACCAGTCTACCAGTCTCCAGTGGTTAGTTCTGGTGGTCTCACTATCTTAATGTCTCTGTGCCCAGAACTAAGACTCTGGGTTGCAGCCTTTATCTTACAGACCTTTTCTTTATTACCCTTATTCAGGAATGTGCTGTTGCCTCTATGGGGTGTTGGAGGGTATGTATTTAGTTCCCATTTGGAACTTGCCCTTTTCTCTGGAGCCTTCCTTGTGCCTGCGAGGCTTTTCCTAGTCTGTTCTGACCCTACAGCCTCCTTGCTTGCCTTATAACTCACTACCATTTGAAAATCACATATTTTGATGCTGCATCATCAAAACAGGAAAGATACTTTGTTTTTTTTCAGATCTTATTGAAATGCAGTTTTTTTTACACATAAAGTGTATAATATAAAAATAAAATACATGTGGGGCCCTCCCTGATGGTGCAGTGGGTTAAGGCACAGCACTAAGAAGCTAAAGCCACTTCAGCATGAGTTTGATCCCCACCCTGGAGGTGACCACATGGTGCGCCCTGACCTGCCCACTTCTCCCCTTAGCAGTGTACTGTCAATCAACTTGTTCTGTTCCCCACCCTGTGTCTGGTGAATACTCTCACTGCCCCTGCACCCCTGGTCTGTACTCCAGTTCAGTATGCATAAATAAATTTTTTAAAAAGAATAAAATACATGAAATAGGACAAATCATACAATGACTTCTCAAGCTCTTAAATTATAAACCTGACTTTCTGATGTCGTCTTTTGAGTTCGGGGTCCTTGGGTTCACCCTGCGGAAGGTTTCACCAGAGCTCCCCTTTCAGCAGCATGCAGCGAAATTCTCCACGAGGCAGAGATTCAGTTAAAGAGGAAGTTTATTAGAAAGAGACAAGAGAGGAAAAGACACTTGCATAGGCACAAGCGGGGACATGGTTTCAGGCCGGGCTCCTAGGACAGCGGGTTCCCCTGGGGGGGGTCAGTGCAGAGAAGTCCCAGCATAGTCACAGGCAGGCAGGACGCTGCTGCCCTGCAGAGGGAGAGTGGGTGGAAAGAAGCACCTGCATACAGGCACAGGTGGGCAGAGGAGCGGCTGCCCCGTGCTAGTGGAGAGACTGCCCGATATAGACAGCCTCTCCCTGGGAGGGGCCCACTCCTTGTGAGCCTCGGTTCATTGACTTTGAATAGATTCTCAAGAGATTCCTGATAAGCTTCACCTCCATGTCCTTATCTTTCACCTTTAGGATTTCGCTTCAAACACAGCCCTACAGTCTGTTATCTGATGGGACTTCCTGCAGATATTCAGGCATCCCAGGGGCATCCCAGACTCCGGGTTTGACCTTGATGTTATGGTTGTCAGTTGCTGCACTATTCCCTTCAACCGATCCCCTTTGTGTGACTCAATCTTGAGATGCCTCCCCTGCATTCCTTCCTCCATCACTTTCCATTAGTTGGTTTCTCATACAACTATCCCCTTTAGAAAAATCCAAATAGCATACTTCACATTGAGTAGCACTTTCTTTTACTTGAATCTTTTACTTTTATTCTCTTTTTTGAAACTTCTATACTTTTTTGAATCTTTTACTTTTATTCTCTTCTCTATGCTTCTGATGCCTCAGTCTGACTACCTCCTATCTAGCTGCCTCTTCCCACAGCTCTGTAGTTGATGTGAGGAGCTGGGTGGTCCCACTGCAAGCGGGACCTCTGCAAAACAGTGGAGAACATACTGCTCCTCCATTTTGAGAGGGGAACCTGGGATCGGGCTGTTGTCATTGTTATTTGTACTTCTACATCGTGATAACTGTTTGTCCCAACTTCTGTGACCAGCCACAAGAAAGGAAGGCAGGAGGCAGAAAGGCTGAGCAAACAGATTATTGCTCCAGGACAGCAGCTGAGACAGACCCCTAGAGTGTGGTCCACAGCTACTGCCAACTCAATAAGGGGGAAGGGTCTCATATAGATTCTAAACTCAGATTCCTAAGGGGTGACTCTTCGCTGTGTCCTTGATGTGAGGCCCAGTTCACTATCACCTTCAGCTAGTCCCATCCTGGATCTCAAGGTCAGTTTACTGCCACTTCATCAAGCTTGGATGCAAGGCTCAATTCTTTACCGCCCTAATTCAGTCCTTGTCAGTAAATCTTTGGTCACTCCCTATAGTAGCTTCCTTTTATTCATTCGACATTATTTCATAAATAAGCCTCTATATTATTTGAAGCCTTCATAAACATTGTCTTTATAATACTTTATACTATTTTCTAGATACAGAAATATTAAATGTTGTTCAGCACAAACAACTTGACAGAAGTAGAAAATCACAAAGGAAAAATAATACATAAAATTGTTTACGTTTAACATTTTGATGTATTTCCACATGTCACATTTTTTATATCTGATGTGTACTTTTATCTTTCATTTATTTTATTATGAATGTTTTCCATGTGGTTGGGTATTTTTCTCAATATTGCTGTTTTTTTAAAATATTTATTTATGCGTACAGAACTGGGTACAGGCCAGAGGTCCAGGGGCATGAGAGGATTCACCAGAGACAGAGTGGGGAGCAGAACAGGGTGACTGGTGAAGCACACTGCTGAGGGGAGCAAGTGAGTCAGGAGAGGTTAGCCAAGCCATATGGGTCACCTTACTGGCCAGGGTTCTAACTCGTGCTGAAATGGCTTCAGCTAGCTTTGTAGTACTGTGCTTTAACCAGTTGTATTGTTATAGGGCACCTCAATTCAGAGAGGCACCCCTGAAGCCCCAAAACCTGCCTGCTCTAAGTGGGTTCTGCCATCCGCCGCAACAAGACAAAACATATAAAGCTTTAATGAAAAGTGACTTTAATATGGTGAATATACAATATGAAACACAAAGAATGTAACTTCTAAATCAAACACCTGAAGTTACCCATCCCCTCGTGGGCAAAAGTCAATCCAAAAGGGATTGGCCCAAAGCAAGGCCTGAAAGCCTGCCACAAGACTAAAGCACCTTCTGGCCGGGACCCATGGAAAAGGGTCAGAAATGGCCAGACAAATCTGAGAGGAAAAGAGCAAAATCAAAATCAATATAAACACTGCCATAGTCACCTCCCTACAGGTATCTCACCCACATCTGCCTTAACCAGTCCAGGGTCAGGAAACAAGCCCGGTTTCTTCATCACATGTTTGCTGCTCCATGTGGCTTCCTTAGGTCTCCTTCTCCATCTGTCTCCTGCCTTCTGCCTTCCTTCTCTCTTCTTCTCTCTCCTTTTTCTCTGCTCAGTTCCACCCTCCTTCTGGGTGGGGCAGGGAACCTGGAACTTCCCTTCTCCTAGGGACCACCCAGTTACAGTATCACCAGAGAGGGCCTGATAATGCTATTTTTAATAACTCTATATATGCACAGTAACTATTATATATGTTTAGGGTAATTTTAGCAATTATTAAATGTTGGACTTTAGGTAAGTATGATTGCTATCGTTGTGATGGATGAAAGAATAGAAAATCAAAAGGAGGCATCATAGAAGTAAAACCTGACTTGACGGAGTTGGGGGCAACAGGGATGAATGTAGCCTCTGACCCAGCTATAGAAACCAAAATTCTTAGGTGCCATGGCCTAGATGACAAAAAGATCCAAGCAGGTATCAGACTGCTGTAGGGACTGTCAGGAGCACAGAACAAAGGTAAATATATGGAGATTGAGCCCATTGTACAGTCCTAAGTCCCTGTCAGATTCTACAAATTTATCCAAAATAAGCAACTAACTGAAAGCTCACAAGGAATGAACCCCTCCCAAAAGGGAGTTTATATCAGTGCAAGTTCTGCAGTCCTGCCCACCTGTGACTATGAAGGTGCTTCTTTCCATCCACCTTCTCCCTCCACAGGGCACAGCCTCCTGCCTGCCTGTAACTGGTGACCTGCCAGGACCTCTACTGCCCTCCCTCAGCAGAAGCCACTCTCCTCAAGGCCGCTTACCTGCTATACCATGCAGACCTTTCTCAGCAAACCTGTCCCTTTTGGGCAGCATTTCCTGCCTTCTTGTATCTATGCAAGTGTCCTTTACCCTTATGTTATTTTTTTCCCCTAATAAACCTACTCTTTAAATATAACTAATGTCTCTGTGTTGTGGAAAAACTCACCTGGAAACTCACTACATGCTGCTGCAAGGGGAATTCTGGTGAAACTCCAAAAAGACATCATTTGTACATATAATTTTTTTATTTAGAAATTTGCCTTAAGATTATATTACTGAGTCAAAAAAAATAATGGTATTTTAGGGCATTTAAGGTATTTTTCCAGTATCAGGTTATTGTAATTTACATTCCTCAGTGAAACATGGAGGTTCCCACTTTCACACAACTTGACTGCTTCATAGAATATGTACAGTAATGGTTCTTCATGATTCTTTCTCATGAGGAAGAAACATCCTCTCCAACTTATTACTGCAACAAAATATTTGCATGTATCATTAACTTTGCCTGCATTTAGATTGGATGCATAAGAATATACATTGAGAGTGTAGTTAATGTTTCCCAAAAATGTCTTCCTTGCTTACGTAGAGTGCCACATTTAGCGATTTTATTCTCTATAATACCTGCTTTTTCATCATCATTTCATAATATGAGGTAATTTTACCTAAATTTGCTTTGTGTAGTTAATGTTGATAACTTAACAAATTGTGAAAAATTATGATAGATCATATAATGTAATGTTTATAATATATGACCTGGAATTTTATATTTTAGAGTTTTTTAACTACCTCAAACACATAAATAGAATCTTAGTGAAACAATAAGCATTTTTTAGCACAATAATAGTAGTGAAGTAAAATAAAAAGAGCTAACTTAAAGAATTAGCTAGGATTGCTACATGTAAAAGTAGTTGAGGAAGTAGTTTATGTAGCATCATTCAAAAGTGCACTTTCAACATTTAAATGGACTTGGGTAAGTGCCATATATGGTCACTACCTGTCTCTTATTATTCAGAAAAAATCATTTTCTCTATATTCCTGTGATCTATTTTTCATTTAAAGAAATATTTTGCATTTTAAAATATTTTATTATGTCAGATAAAAATTATCTCGAATAACTCACACAACTTTACTTTTTTATCACTGAAACCTACATGCTGAAAAACAATTCATCACAGCTTATACAGAGTTTACAATTCAGCTCATATGTATGAAAAGAACTTACTACCTTCCTCACTCAGCTTTTCCTTGGAGAACACTGTTAACCCAGTTCCTAATAAGGAAACTGCTTTGCGCATTCACAGGAAAAAAGCATGGGTTTCCTTGGCAACTGGAACCCTGTGCAATCTCTCAGAACAGCTCCTCCTACACTCAAGTTTCCTAGGTAGCAGCCTGCATAGATTTTATAAAGACAATGGGATAATGGGACAGATATCAACTTCTTCCACCTTGCATGTGAAACTTCAATGGGAAAGAAGAATTTGCTATAATAACTGAGAGAAATATGAATTGCATAATAAAATTGCTTCCTCTACCTAATGCAGAATTACCAATTTAACACAAGATCCAAAATATATTAGGCATTCATCAATAATTTTTCCAGGTGAAAATAACCACCTCCCACTCTACTTCACTCTTACTATGCTACCACCTAATTAGCTCATAAATGTTTGCAGCTAAAGCTCCAGGTAAGTTGCAGGTGAACGCTTTCACGGTAAATAATTGCAACTTCACAGTCTCCCAGAGCTCTGTCATTGAAGCAAAAAAACCAATCCTTTATCACTCATGAATGGAAAGAAACTCAATTGATCCTGAAATTGACTATAAACTATCACAAAAATTTAAAACCTCTAGGCAAATTTGTCAATAGATCCCCAAAATATTAGTAAACATATAATGTGTTATCTAAAGGAAAGGAGTTCTTAGAATAAATTGAAGAAATTCACAGAGAAAACACTGAGAAGATTGATCGTATATAGAATGCTTACATTCTGAGTATAGAAGTGGGAACGAAAAGTTGTGAATTAATTTTTTATCATGCAGATTCTTTCCTTTTTAATATGAAACTTGGAAGAAATCAAATGAAAGAGCAGATGTACATTATTATTAATTGTGGAACAAGACAATGCACATTTAAATGCCTAATTAGGAATCTTTACAAGTCAAATATTGTTTTAAAATTTTTTGAAACCTTTTTAAATTCTTAATATCATATAATAGGAACTCTATTCTCTGACATGCAACTCCTATTCTCTCACAATGCAATTAAGTGTAATTATCTACTGAGCTGCACAGAAAGAAGAATATAATTTATATGTAATTAATCAGTTTTGGAGCATTGTGAATTTTAAATTATGTGCAACTAAAAGAGTACAGATTACATTGTTTAAACCTGTTTTGCTGACTACTTAGCAGAACATCTTTACAACTACAACCTAAAGGGAAGACTATCAGAATATACTCATTTCATTGTCCTTGCGAGACACAGATAGAATATTCTTTATATGTGTAATTTTTTTTTAAAGATTTATTTATTTGTACATCAGAACTGGGGTACAGGCCAGAGGCTCAGGGGCAGCGAGAGGCTTCACCAGAGACAGAGTGGGGAGCAGAACAGGCAGATCGACGAAGTACACTGCTGAGGGGAGCAGCGGGCGGGTCAGGAGGGGTCTGCCGCGCCATGTGGTCACCTCCGGGGCACGTGGGAATCGATCTCATGCATAAGTGGCTTTAGCTTCTTAATGCTGTGCTTTAACCCGCTGCGCCACCAGGGAGGGCCTATATGTGTATTTTTTAATAGAGATTTGGGACTTGTATATTTCATATTGCTTTTTCAGATATAATTATATTTAATCTTTCTTGCTCTATCACACACACATACCTGCATACATATACATATACACACATCCTTTTAGTTCATGGATAAAAATAAATATATCTTAATATGGCTGATAAACTAAAATTCATTAGTAGAAATAGATTAATAAAAGTGCTGTTTCTTTTATCTGTCTTTTTTAAGATCAACATTTGTCGCACCTTGTAGCTATTTTTAATAAGTATGTTTAGTATATAAAACTATAAAACTTGCATAAGTTAGTTTAAATTTCTTTTTTAAAAGATTTACTTATTTATGCATACAGAACTGGGGTACAGACCAGAGGTGGTGAGAGGACTCATCAAAAACAAAGTGGGGAGCAGACAAGGCCTACTGAGGAGGCACACTGCTGAGGGGTCAGGAAAGGTCTGCTGCACCATGTGGGTCACCTCCTGGGCGGGGATCAAGCTCATGCTGAAGTGGCTTTGGCTTCTTAGTGCTGTGCTTTAACCCACTGTGCCGCCAAGGAGGTCCCTTTTTAGGTTTACTTTTAAGACGTAGTAGACACTAAGTGTTTCACTTGCACTAGAGGATCAACTATCCATGAATAATATCTGTTAGCTGATTAATACATTTTTAGTCTTATTACCAATATAATTTCATCAGACAAATTTTATTATATGGTATGCATCTAATAATGTTTTAAAACCCAATTTTGGACTATTTCTAAAATATATTTCCTTTTTTTGTTAATATTTCCCATTACCCCTGATAATATACCATGAACACAAGTGAAAAAAATCTAAAGCAGATGAAAATAAAAAATCATGAAGAGGAAAATCACTTGAATGTTGGTTGACTGTGTATAGTAATTCTTATCTTGATGAATAACAAGCTATTTATCATTTATAACTAATAACAAGTTGCCATGTAGCACAATTACTACAAGAGAATGTCAGAGCATTTTGTGTATGTGTTCTGCCATAGCTGAATTTTGTCTTCTGGTGAATATCACTGAAATCTAGGCAATATTTGAAAAGCACATTTAATTAATACACTCCAGCTTTTAGTAACTTGTTTTATTATGCCACTATACTACACTTAAGAAATAGATGTTTGAACTGAAAAGAAGATATTAACTTAGTTTGATATACAAGTTAATTTTTATGAAATACTGCAGACAAGGTCTCTTAGAGGATTTAGTGCCTCTAAACCCTTTTCCATCTCTAAGATACTCTAATTTTCATGCTGCCAACCTGTAAACAGGTAACTATTGAAAATTTGGTATGATGTTGACCTTTTTTCTTTTTTACATCATGTCAGCTCCATCACCCATGAATAGGACCTTTATACCTCTCTTTAGCACAACTGTTAATGTTTACCTAAAAAACAGAACAGTATTCTTTATTAGTTGCAATTATGACATCACTAAGACACAAAGGGCTATTTTAGAAATAGTAAATATTTCTTACATTAAATGACAACTTAAGATTTCTCCCAAAATATAAGTTATAAATGATATGACTATATTATTGAACTAATTAACAATGCTAGGAAAATCAATTTTAATTGGAAAGCTTATGAAAATATACAAAATAGATATTTCATTAATCTTTGATAAAATTATAAAACATCCTGAAAATATGAATTACTATATGATAGTAATTTTGAAATTTAAAAATACACTGCTTAGATTTATAAAGATCTATGTGTAGATTTAAACTTCATCTTCATTAATATGTTTCTTTTATCTGTAAGATAATATATACATTCACACATATCCTCCATGTTCTACAAGATTGATTATCCATAAAGAAAAAAAAATCAACTATACATAACCTTGCCCAACATTGAACTATTTTCCACATTATTCAACACATTAAGCCAAATACAATGCACTATACTGTTAAAGTACAACTTTTGTATTTGTTATTTGACTAATTGAAAATAATGGTATCAGCCTCTCGAATACAGCATGTAAAATAAAGGTACCTGAAAACAAGCTAATATTATCTAAGATTATTAAGCAGTAATCATAGGTAGCACTATAAATTTCTCTATGTTTGCTTTATTGAGTTTCAGTGAATTGCTTAAATAAAAATATGTTATGTTAATATTATTGACAAACAAATATGATATCATGAACAACTATACTTTACTACCTTACCATCCAGTCCAGGAATTAGAACTTATTCAATAACTTGTATTACTTATTATAGCTTTCTGTCTCACCCCCTACATCCTTCTATATTTCATCATATATATTTATATATTAGTTGACTAATTTTCTCATTAATTTAGTAAATAAACAATAGCATGCTATCAATAGTCCTTTGGGCTTCTGCTTTTATTAATAATTTACTTTCAAGATCCATTCCTATTGCCTAGTGCACCATAACATTAATTCTTAGCAGCATAATATTCCACCATGTTAATAAGCCACAATTTATTGTAGCTACATTTTCTTTCTAATTAAAAAGTATTGGTAAACCATGGTTTAATAAGTATTGGGAATGTGGTATGCAAGTTTTGAGCTTTCTGAAATGGTGCCATATTATTTTCAAAAATGATTACATTAATTTAGTTCTCATTAGCTGTGTATGAGATCATGGAGGTATATTTGACTTTTAATTGTTAAAACCTAGAATATATAAAATTATTTCTCATTTTTTTTCAGCTTATGTCTCCCAGATTAATTTGACAGACTTTTGTATCCTAATTGGCTTTATGACTTTCTACATTTGTCATGTGTTTGGCCTATTTTTTCTTTTCTTTTTTTTTTTTTTTAAGATTTATTTATTTGTGCATACAGAACTGGGGTACAGGCCAGAGGTTCAAGGGTGGTGAGAGGCTTCACCAGAGACAGAGTGGGAGGCAGAACAGGCAGATCGACGAAGTACACTGCTGAGGGGAGCAGCGGGTGGGTCAGAAGAGGTCTGCCACTCCATGTGGTCACCTCCCGGGCAGGTGGGAATTGAACTCATGCAGAAGTGGCTTTAGCTTCTTAGTGCTGTGCTTTAACTCGCTGTGCCACCACGGAGGGCCAGACCTATTTTTTCATTAATCTGTTTTACATTTTGAGTTATCTATTGATTTTTAGGAGTTCTTTAAATTTTGCATATTAAAACTTTGAGACATTCTTACTTACACTTAGATATTCTCCCAGCTGTAATTTGTCTTTTTCAGTGAACAGGGTTTGTAAAATTTTAAATTGGCCTTTTTTTCAGTATCTAGCCTGTCTATGAGTACTGTACTGTGCAACATGGCTATAGTTGGTTTTTGTTTTGTTTTGATTTGTATCAGGCTAATCACCTTGCAGTTCTGACCAAGGCAAATAAGGAAGCTTATTTGTGAGTCTGTATGTACCAGTCAAACAGTGCATACATATAAATCTTCCTCTTAGGAACCTGACACACACACACACAAAATGAGGAAACCATGCTGCAAACAGAATATTTACTTTGCAAAGAATGGCTGCAGGCCAGCTCAGAACCAATTGTGCTATAACAATCTTCTGGTTCTAAGAGATTCATTTATGCTCTCTAGCAGGTACACTTACTCCACCCTGTATCCTGTTCTTGATCTGAAATAGGTCATTTCTATGCAGAATGTCTGGAGCAATATCTTTGCCTACACCCTCACCTAAAAAACAAACTTACTGATGAAATTACCAATTACAGTGATCTTAATTTTACACATGGGTGCAGAATGGATTGAATTTGCCCATGTTCCTAGAACTCCAACTTCACCTGCTCAGCACCACAATTTTACTGAAATTACATCTTTATAGAAATGGATTTTGATCTTATCCATAAAAATACATTATTCGATTTAAATGCTCAATTAAAGATATAACTTGAGTTGGCATCTGGGCTAACATTTTACAATAGTACAGACACATTCAGATTTCTAATATCATGAACATTCATTTTCTGACTCACACACTTAAGTCTTTCAACATATAATGTAAGATTCAATATAAAAGAAATTTATATCAAGTCATTATTGCCAAAAAGTCTTGTCTGTCAGAGGAGAGAAAGGACTTGGGGACAGATATGTTATCCTTCATGACAAAGCTTCATAAAATACCTTTTGAAACCAGCCTGTCTCCAATGAGTTTCCAGAGCACCAGGAAAAGGTTGTTGGTTGGTCAGCACACACAAAGGTTGTTGTGTTCCCTTTCTAATGACAAGGACCCTCATGGGTAGTGGCCTCTACATGTCCAGCTCACCCTCCCCTGTGTCCTTACAAATAGAGCAGTGAGAAGTCTGAGACCATGAATGGGAGCAAACTGAATTCTTTCAACCTTTAGTTACTTAGAAATAGATGACCACATATTAGAAGGTTAGTAGTACTCAACCTTCTAACACAAGAGTTAATACAAGACTGGGGCTCTTTAACTAGACTCCAAATTCACATCAAGTCTGTGAGTATAAATTGCAGACCCTCATTCAGCACAGATTTTCACAGTCTCTGTCTATTTCCCAACATCAATGAGTTTTCACATTTGCTGTTTAAATTGCATCCATTCCATTCTATTTCACATTTAGTTTTCACATTCGATTTCTAGCAGTCTCATTTAAGTTATACTTACTTCTTACTTAGGTTCTAATAATTACATCTTGCCTGTCCTTTCTTTTTCAGGCATTACTTTCTCAAATACAGGTAACAGTCTGACATAGTAGTGTCAGGTTAGTTTTCTCTAGTTCTAGATGTCATTTGCCTGTGCTTAAAAAGCTTCAAGTACTGCTTAATGTTTTCTGAATAGTACCCTAACATTTAATTCTGAAGGAAGTAAAATTGAGGATGGTGATTGTTCCGTAAATGACGACTTGGAGTACTCCGAATGTATATGCCTGAGAATAGAGTATTTGAAGGAATATATGTATATACCACTTTTATATTTTTGTGAACTAAGTGATATATAGTAAGAAAGATAGTACAATATATCATCTATACCACAAAGTATTATTTAAAGGTGTAAAGCTTGTTCAGTTTCCAGATATGCAGTCTTTATAAGAGCTCAATTGCCTGTGTGAACCCACTTGTAAATTAGCTCTTCCTATCCTAACAGTTGATTATAAGGTTTGAGTCATCACATTCAGTTGTACTTCACTGCAACTTACAAATTTTAAATGCATGCCTTCTCACAAGACAAAAGAGGAAGGAATTGTTTACAATTGGTTACAAACCACCACCACCATGCAGACACACACACACACACACACACACACACACATCTGCACACATATGACAAACTTCATTATCAAATATGAATCTGTGCCTCAAAGAAAGGATCAGATGAAACCAAACCCAACCAAACAAAAAAGCCATATAAAGTGACTGTATAATTGAGACTACCAGAGGGGGAAAGATGGTGTTAAGGATGGTAGGAGGGAGCACAGTGGGTTATGGTGGAGGACTATGGGTGCCTTGTGATACTAACATACACTTGAAGAAATGAGATTTTAAATTCCTCAATTATATACAGCATTGCAAACCAAAGTTACAAAAGTTTTAAAAAAAACATAAATTCTATTTCTTTCCCCAAAAATGCAAGATTAAAAAACATAAGCACAATTTCTGTGCACAGGGAGTTTTTAATTCAGACATATAATGAAATTTCTGTAATAGCTAAGCTAATGGGAAACATAATTTTGGGCATAGTTCATAAAACTGGATCTCTAAACATAAGGGTTTTGTAGATATTGTCCTTAATGGAATCTGTCATTAGCCATGAAAAGGAGCGAAACTGGGCAATTTAATGCTGTAGGAAATGAGCAAATGATCAGACAGCAGAAAAAAGTCTATGAGGAAACATCAATTCTCAGCACAAATGGTTGGGAAACCTGTCTCTATTAGCAGGTAAAGTTGCTAGCCTGTGGCATTTTGCTGACATTTTGCCATTGAAATTAACTGAGTTAATCGTGTTCCACTGTCAATAACTTTTTTTCTGAATGAAGTTCAACTATGTTTTCTTAATAATATGATTCTGAGCCTAGTGTTAATCTATCATTTAATCGTTTTTCTGATTGAATCCCTAACAGAAATAATTTCACGGGAAAAAATAGGTAAGTTAATATTAATGAATGTTGTCATGTAGGTTTATCCATATGACAAGGAAGTATATATATAAATTATATGTAGTATAATGAGTATCTTTTTTCATAGAAAATATTGATAAGAAAATTAGGAAGTTACATTACAATTTTAAAAGTGTGATGCACTCTCATGATAAGCCTACAAGGTACGTCACACACTTTAAATCTGCTCTGCTAGTTCTTAGTTTTAAATCAGCAGAATAAAATGAAAAATGAAGAAGTTTAAAAATAGAAGTTGATGTTCCCCCTTTAACTTGAATACATTTTAACTCAAATTGAAGCTGGAATGTACTTTAGAAAACATCTAAAATTTGGTCCTTTTTTTTTTCCAGCTGTAGTTTCTGACATCTAACTTTAAGCTATTTTTCAGTCAGTTTCACATAAAATGAAATCCTCATTTCAGTAAATGTTTGCCTCCCACCGAGCCTTTCTTGAACCCCAATTTATGGAAACGTTTGAAGTAAAATAATTTTTGTCTCTATCTCTTTTACCTGAAACATAATTTTGCCTTACTTTTCACATTCATTTCAATTTTATAGAGAAGCCCAATATCTACCTGTAAAACAAATGACTAAATGTTTTCTACTAAATGTCAATGGTATACCTTTGAAGGGTACCAGGATAAAATGTTTCATCAGGTTGAATGTTAAATGAGATGAATGTCTTACAAAACTGATTTCAAAGAGAATATTATGCCATTTATATAAATAGCTGTCTTTTTTTTAAGGAAATCTTTAGAACAGAAAGCCTGTCAACTATTAATTAAAACTCATCAACTTATGGTGTTCTATTAAAAAAAAAACAAATATTGTCAGTTTCATATAATTGACTTTTATTTTTAGTACTATTATGGACAGGATATTCTGCTTACGAACCTCCTAACTCTAAAGTTGTAATAAGAAATGATTTAAATGTCTTGCTAATTCAGAAAATGTTGAGAAAAATCCCCAAATGACTAAAAACATACTAGTTGAAGTAGTGTTAAAAAAAAAGAAAAAGTGTTATTTTCCCTTGGAGGAGGAGGTTAAATATCTTACAAATAGCAATAAATTGAACAATGAAGGACCAGTCCCTCAGAGAAAGACCCTGAATAAAGAATTTCAGATAAAACAGTGAGAAAAGAAACTCAAAAAGAAAACTTTTTGTCTGTTAGGTACAGGTTAAAATGATCTCTCTTAGGATTTTATAACAAATCCTACTTCACTTGAGTTCAGAGTTTAATGTTGTAGCAATTGCAAAATTAGAAGACCTTTAAAAAATTAAATCAAAGTTTCCTTAACAAACGAGGATATGAGTTCAAATTTTCTGGGTGAATAACTCTTCAGGTAAAGAGTCTTATGCATAGACAAATGCATTGGCAATGCATACATATGTAGTAAAATTATAATGAAAAGCAAGGAAAATATAGACAAAAATCAGAGAACCAGTTATAGTGTTTAAGTAAGTGGAATACAATTAATGATATATCCACGATAACCTCAATAAAAAAAAAGTACAAGGGCTTCCTTGCTGGCACAAGGGGGTCTACCCATGTCATCACAAAAGGTAAGATGTTGACATTTTTAGCAGCTGAGTAATATTCCTTTCACATGTAGTGCAACATCTTTGTTAGTCATCTGTTGATAATTTTTTAATTTGCTTCCATGCCTTCATTATTGTTTTTTCTTTAAAAATATCCTTTGTCAGTTTTCCAGCATTCAGTTGTAAAGTCAAAATTACAAGGAATCTCAACAAGTTCACTCCTTTTAAACTAGCTTTAAGTTAAGCAAAGGAAAATATATTCAGTTGTCCACAAATTTTAAACTTGATATTATCATTGTCACAGTTCTACATGTTTTGAAACTGAGGCTCAACGAGTGTAACTTTCTAGGATCACAATAATTAACAGAACAGGAATTTCATACTCTGTGTCATTTTCCCAAACATAACACTGACAGAGGAATTCAATATAAATTCTGAATTAATATATATGCACATTGACATATAATACATGATATGTGATGTTATATAAATCCTTGAATAAGTTCTTAAATGAGTATGTAATTAAAAAAAATTTTTTTTTTCGTGAATAGAATTTTCCTTTGTTACATTTATGTATTCCACTGTCATGATGAAATCTGCCTTTTGGTAGTTTAAAGAAACATATTTTGTATTTCTTTATTCAAGTTGATATTAGATCAATCTCCTACTACATTGGTTTGATACTTTCTAGGCTTTGGATACATGCTAACTGTTAAACTTATTTTTAGGTATGACATTAATTTTGCCTAAAATTCCAAAATACAAAGTAAATTATGTTTTGTCTACAAATCTGAATTTTGAGTACTGTTAGAGTAATTTTAGCAAAACTTCTATTCTGGACTATGGAAGTCTTGATTTCAAAGGAATGCCAGGAGTTTCCTATATAATCTTGTTATAAAAAGAAACTGATAATATATGTGGTAACTGTAATTCATGAATTTGAAAGGAAGTCACTTATATAATAATACTCTTTTGCCTGAAAGACATACTGTTTTCATCACTAAATGGATTACTCAAATGATAGTATTCCTTTGCATTTAATTCATTTTATTTTGATGAACATGGGCAATTTATGAAGGTGTAACAGTCATTTAAAATGACTTAATATTAAGTGATACGATGAAGATGACAATTAGATTGTTACTATCATGTTTCTTCATAAAAGCAATATAATCTTTTAGAATTAACAGGTATTTAAAAGTCAAATACCATAAAGCAATAAAAAGCACTGTTTATCTATAAAAACATGAATATGTAAGAAATCATTTGAAAATGCTCAAATTGATTCCTCCGTGTAGTTACAAACTACTTTTAGAGTCATTAGTTCAAAAGTTTATTTATTTTTTTGTAGATAAAACTACCCTCTCTCTCTCTGCAATAGGCAACTTCAGTTTTAAATTTATCTTAATTGAGAAGAAGGCCAAGTTAGATAAAACTTAAGGATCAGGTATACATACCAACAACAACAGAATTCATTGTTAGCTCTTGAAGAATTATGAAAATTTGAGCAGATGAAAGGAAAGTTGGCAAATTTCCAATTAAAAGAGTTGAGATGAGCTGGTTGATGTCAGGTGTCTTCTGACCCTATTCTGAGACATTACTGTTCTCATAAAGTTTAGGAAGTAGTCCTATTGTCTGTCAATAAGGTTAAGGTAAAAGTTCAATTGCTATGCTGTTTTATTGTCTTTTATTTATTTATCTATCTTAATTGTGTTATTATTATTGAGATTATATTGCTATAAAAGACTAATTCAGAGATACAGGTTCAAAACTCTTCAGATTTCTGCTAATGCATGACCAAAATACCCATAATGCTCTACCATTTGTCCCTTGCACACATTGCTCTCCCTCTTTATCTTCCCCACCTTATAGTTTCAATCTTAAAGCCATATTTCCAGGATTTGTTTTCATTTATTCTCATCTGTTCTTTTTTTTTTGTTTGTCTATATCCCACATCAGTGAGCCATCCCATATTTGTCTCTGTCCTTCTGACTTACATTGCTTAACATAATCCCCATCAATTCCATCCACGGTGTCACAAATGATGAGTCATCATATTTTGTTTTTTAATAGCTGAGTAGTATTCCATTGTGTGTGTGTGTGTGTGTGTGTGTGTACCTCAAGTTCTTAAGCCATTCAAATCATCTGCCTTTGGGCAGATGTTGCAATAAAGACAGGAGTCTTATTATTAAGGATTAGATCCTTTAAATTAACTTAAGGATTATATCCTTTAAATTAGTGTTTCCATTCTTTAGGTAGATACTTAGCAGTATGATTACTAGATAGAGAATGTGGTAGGTCTATTTTAGTATTTTGAAATTCCCTCCA